>NW_009693925.1:104720-106723 GCF_000703405.1 Apaloderma vittatum | reverse complement strand
ACTCTTTCCAGACTGAAGTCTTCTGACAAAACAGGGCTAATGACACCACAACAGTCTTTCTCAGCAGATACCTTTTACTGTAACTTTGATTTGAGAAACATGCTTTGAACACAGGATGTTCTCCAAGGGAATAGGGATCTCGAGACTAATTCTGTTCTCTGCTTTCCAAGTCTGTACATATGGAGTTATTTTGAATATATCTCCATTTGAGAACTGAACCATTTTTGAAGTGAACTACTAAGGCAGAATGTGTTTAAGTGTGAATGTGAGAACTTATGTGCTATAATGATGTAGGACTTCATCTGTGTATATAGCACATTTTTCTGTTTTTAGCAGAGTTAAACATGGGTTAGGTTGAATTGTTTCAGCTTGGAGTCTTTTCTAATGGAGGGCTTGGTTTTTCAAGCTACTCAGTTAGTGAAGTTAAAGAGGCCTGGTCTCTCACACAGAGATGTCAGGAGAGAGGCTGACATCAGAAGATTGATCATGTCAGGAGACAGGAGGGAGGCTGAATTATATCGGGCTACATATATCGGGCTATCATCCCATACTAAGAATTTATGTTAAAAACAAACCAAAACAAAACAAGCCAGCTAGAAAAGCTAGTTTTAATGTTTACATTGATACCTCAGGCAGCTAAAGCGTGAGCTCACAGTTAGGAAAGTGGTTTGCAATGGTCAGCACTTCCATTCCTGCACCTTTAGGCTGAGCTGTCTCTCTGTGTGAAGCTGAGCCTGAGCCCCCTGCCATGGTGGGGTCCTTTCAGTCTGCAGCATGGTTAGTTTCAGACCTCGCAGCTCTCCATTTTGCAGAAGAGGAGCAAAAGCACAGAGATTAATGCAGTTTATGTGAAGTTATTCTGGAAGTTTGTGGTAGACATAGGATATGCTGTATTTCATGCAACCTTTCTGATCACCTGACTGTCCTTTCTCCCAGTCCTGACCAGGAATGTTCATAATTTATTGTCAAAGAAATAACTGGCAGTAACTATACGTGCTTAGCTAACATTACCAGATACTGTTGTTGCTTTTTGAAATCAGCATAAAGCCTTTTCAGATCCCTGCAGTGTGCTTCCATGGTTTCTTCCATGCTAAGAGGATCCCCATGGTGTGCCTCCTCTGTTTCTTAGCTGGGCTGTGGAAACCTGATAGTCCATGTCTCTTCTCTGCAGTACCGTCTTGCTGGTGCATGCACATATGTGTCTCCTTCCAAGGCACATATAAATATGTGCTTCTGTTCTCTCTGCACATCATTTTCGTTCTTTCATGTAATTTATTGATGCCAGTTTTTTGTCAAGTATTGTATCTATATTATTTAGTGAACAGTAAAGAAGTGATATGACACAGAACATCACAGCGTGATGCAGGAGTGCATCAGGGAGTTGGTGGACTGAGTGGTCGTACACAGAAGACTCAAGGAGGTATTCCAGTTTAGTCCCTGCCCTGTCAGATGTTATTGCTTACTGAAGGGCTGATTCTTCAAGCACTTATGTGCTGAAATTCCACAGACGCAGTCAGTTTCTGTAATGAGGACTTGCAGTTTCAGATCCTTAGAGAACAAGGTTTTCCTTAGCTAACGGAAGAGGTGCCCCAGGCCTCTCTTCAATCTGTGCAAATGCAGTTGTGGGTGACAGTTCTGTCGAGACACTGAATGACACTTGACCGCAGGCCTGTAATTGGCACTAGTGATGTGAATGAACCTGTTCATAGGTTTAAAACTAAGCACATGTACTGTTATCAGCAGAATCAGAACCTGAACTGATGGGGGAGGTGGGAGCGGGGGGTGTCATCCCCCAATGCCAAGGTAAGGATTTCTGATTCTACCACTGTTTTCTTTCAGCTGAATAGCAAGGCTGAAAAGTCCTGAATGTGTATGGGAATGTTGAAAGTTACAATAAGTTGTTAATAATTTAGAGAAGTAATTCACCTTCAATTGAATTGTTTATTTAAGACATTGATGTTGTTTATCATAACTTTAAAATGTCTATTTTTTGTTCTTCTCCT
>NW_009693925.1:6361-104689 GCF_000703405.1 Apaloderma vittatum | reverse complement strand
CTGCTGAACTGGGAAGGTGGACAAGATGGCCAGTCTCTACAACATACATGTCCGCACAGGTTGCTTCTGTAACACAGGAGCCTGCCAGATGCATTTGGGTATAAGCAATGAGGACATCCAAAGGAACCTGCAGGTTAGTTTCTGAATGACATTACATGATATACTGCCCACGGAAAATGCCTAGATTCAGTGACCCAGGAGACATCCTCTGGCTATCAGTTCTGAATTTCCTAAGGATGGTTGAAGGAGAGGAGAAAATCTGTATCAGAAAAAAACCCTACTTAGTTAAAAGCTGAAGTAGGTGTGCCATGTCCTGTGGTTTTGAGTCTCTGCAACTTTTAGAATGAAAGTAAATTTGATTTACTTTCTCTGATATTTCAAATCAGTTGCTGCATTAAAGAACTAAATGAACTGAAATTCAGTTCATTGAAATGAGGTGCTGAAACAAAGTAATTTGATGGATCTAAAGCAGTATATATTTCTTGGTTTTATTTCATTGGAGAATATGAAATTATGGCTTCTTGTTCTGATTTGGAATTCCATGAAATCCCAACTTCCTGCAGAACAGAAGTTCCCGGACAATTCACCTCATGTTGTTCCTTAAGTATCTTTAAATGTACTTAATAAGTTCAAGTATTATAGACCTATTGCTTTTGGAGGTCACAGTTTAAAAGTCATAGAGAAACTGGGCAAGAAACCATAAATGAGAATACACAGTGAATTTCAGATAGTGAAGTAAATTTAGATGGCTCCTACATAGATTGCTGATGTGTTAGATTATTAGCAGATGAATTGAATAACTATATTTAGATGACTGACATTTTCCATAAATTGTAATCACAAGTTGTGTGACAGAATGTATTACAATGAAGTGGGGGGCGCTTCATGTCTGCATATTTGTCTGAGTTTGAAATTACAGTAAATTAATACAGAATAATCCAAAATTTTATTAATGGTATTCTTCAGAAGATAAAAATTATAATGGCTATATTGACATTATAGCTCCCTTATAATTTCACAGAGACATTTAGATAACTTTTGCAGACACGTGTGTGTGCAAGATTGCTAGCACAAGTTCTTAAAGGGGGAGAGCTCTTTAATACCTCCCGTGGCAAAACCATGCTTTGATGTACCATGAAAGGCTCCATGTCCATGGTCTCCTCATGGATAGTCTGTCTAAGAGCAATTGAGCGATGCTTGGTTATTTCTGGGGAAGCAGGTTCCCCAAGATTCTCCGAGAATGGAGAAAAAAAGTCTTCCCTTCTGCTGAAGTGCAAAATGGCACATGACCACCTGCAGTGCCCTTGGATCTCTTTATATAAGGAGGGTTTTGCTAAGGAGTGGATGGCATCTTGTAGGTCTGTATCATGTTAATAAAGCTGAACATTTAAACAGAGATAGGCCAAACCCAAACTTACAAAGAGAGAGTCTACCATAAGTAGTATGATGAGGTGGTGCAGCCAAGCAGTCATTATTCTGGGACATTGTCATCAGTCCTTTGAGAAGGATCTGGATGAGTTATTGACAACATCACCATGTAGGGCAAGGCATGTTTTATCACATTTGCACATATACATCAGTTTTACCTTTTCACTGGGGCCTGGCTGTATTCCTCCTTCCTTGATGAAGATTTCCATGTATAAAATGCCTGAGAGAGAGGACTTTGTGTCCTCAAGGGTCCCTGGAAAAGTATAGTTTGTTTTCTTAGAATCTTAAGTAGGAACTCATTTACTTATTTGCACAGCAGGAACCTTTTTTCTCAGTTGGTCATTCAATCCTTGGCAGAAGGGTTACATGTATATTAACAAATGCAACCTAATTTTGCAAGCGTTGCCACTGCTCAGTTAAGGATAAAAACTACATCACACCACATTAAAATATTTACTGCTCTGTTGCATGCTTTGACATGTTTCTTTTGTTTCTCCTTGCATAAATGGCATGTATGACCATTGAACTGTGACATTTCTTTCTTTAAAAAGCCCTCAAGCCAATAATCAATTCACACTTCCATTTTCATGTAACAGAAATGCATAAATAAATTAGACTTTGATTAAAAAAACCAAACAAACAAGCCAAAGAAACCTAGGACTACATCTCGTGTCCACTGGTGAAATAATGTTAGGTGGATGAACAAAGGGGATTTCCAGCTTGTCTCACTGAAGGTGAATGGCAGCATTTACTGACCCACTTACTGAAGGAGAACATATCAAATGGAAGGGTATCTATGTGGAGTTTACTGTTAGGGTATTTGAAGCATTTTTCAACAAAGATTTTTCAAGGGGCAACCTATGTTCTTCAAAGGAGGAAAGAGGAAATGTTAGCGGAAGTCTAGTTCCTTCCATCCTGAAAGGAATGTCTTGACTGCATCAGCAAGAAATTTACTGCGTACCCCAATGACGAGTGACTTCACTTTGGATGTTGGAGCTCTAGATTCAAGTCTCTACTTTGCTAATATCCCAGACCACTTCTCAGCTGTATAGCTGCCCATTGGACTATTAAACACAAGCCGTGAAAAAGCCACTGATAGCATCAAATGGAACTGTTCTGAGAGCAAATGTCAAGATAACTGCCCCAGAAAAATCAGCAGTCTCATAGTTTGTTCACTTACCTGATCATAGTGTTTCAGTTTAAAGCCTGGTGAACTATGCAGATGAGGCTGGAATACGCCTGGAGATTGCCCTAGCTAACAAGTCATCCTGGGACATACAAACTTTTTCTGATTTTTGACGTGTTTTTGAGAAGTCTCTGTTACCTTAGGGTAGAATAGGACAAGCATCTCAAAATTATCTTCTTTCCAACATGAATAAGGTGGTTGGGATTGTTTTCTCCCTTTTCTCTTTAAATTCGTCAGTTATCTTTGTATATTTGAAAACAGTTTTCCAGGTTGGAATTAAGAGACTCATTAATAACTATGTAAAATGAGAGGAAAATAAAGCAAAGTTTGTCATAATAGCTCTCTGATTTTCTTCCTATTTCAAACTAGGCTGGCCATGTCTGTGGAGATGATATAGACTTAATTGATGGACGTCCCACTGGTTCTGTGAGAATATCCTTTGGCTACATGTCTTCTTTTGAAGATGCACAGGCTTTTTTGAAATTCATCATAGCCACCAGACTCTCCAAGTCAGAAACTGAGATCCCCTTTCAGTCTGTTACAAAGCTGACAACAGAGTCTGTCCCAGATGACCACCTTTCCTTTAGCAACGCAGATAAATTGTCTCCAATACCGCACATCTCAGACAGAGAACTCGGGAATAATTCGTCTGCAACAAACACAACTGTCAACTGGCAGCCACCGGCGTCTGAGGCGGAAAGCATAAGAGCAGCTGTTTCTGAGACTGCAGTACCAACATGTAGAAGAGGTGGCAAGCCCATCACTGTCACCAATATTTACCTTTACCCAATCAAATCCTGCTCTGCATTTGAGGTATACACTTTGAATAATTCTTAAATGTTCATCTCAGCCTTATGTTTTTGCTTATCCCTGTCAGACACATCAACCGAGAATAGCATGTGCATAAGGTATTAGGAAGCAGTTATTTGGGTACCCATTTATCCTTTTCTCCAATTTTTAGGGTCAAGTCCTGCATACTAAGGTACTTGGAAAGATTTTCAATTACCCTGAATTTGCAGGATGCAAATTCTGCACTTCCCTCCCCCCCAACAGACAAATCTGCACATAATACGCAGTCTTGAAGAAACCGGTTCGATTTGCAAAACTTCACTATAATATAATCAAGTAATTGGTATGCTTTTACACAATGACATGTGATGGACTTGTAGGCATTGATGGGTAGGCGGCAATTGAGAAATAACTTGATTAACATGTTATAATTGAGAGGAGGCTGATTTACATTACAAAGAAATGTTATCATTAAAAATACATTTTCAACAGAAATATGACATTTAAGTGTTGCTGCACTGTTTGAAAGTTCACTCTTTGAAGATTTTAATTGCTTTTTTACCAAGTTAATAATATCATCACCTTAGGCTGTGACTTTTTTTTTTAATAATGCATCGTGAAATAGGTGTATGGCCCACACAAGACCTAGAAAGTGACTCTGCTCAGTACCATGCTGGGAAAGTGATTTAATGAATGTCAATATGGGTATAACTTTCCCCACAAATACTTGCTGGTATAGGTCATTGTCTCACATTTGAGTGGAAATTGGGGTCAAATCCAGGGACAAATCACCTGCATTTAAAGTATGATTTCTCCTCAAATTTGACCATGATTTATTATTCTTTTTTCTTAATGCAAAGAGAGGCTGGGGAATTAAAGCAAAGACTGCTAACTGATCAACAAAACAGCTGAAGTTTTAAATTTGGTTTGGCTTATGATGTCTTTAATTCAGATGCACAATTTTGAGCATTAAATGAGACCTAAACAAACAATTTCCATGCCTTATTAACCTCCTACTAAACCAAACTGTTTAGAAAATCAAAGTAATCCCACATTTCCTGTGAAAAGGTTTTAACCTTTGTTTACATGTTGCATTTATAGCTGTATTACAGAAGCCATAATACACTAGAGAACCTAGAGAAGCTGCTGAAATATGTTGTGGCAGTATCAAGCTCCTTTGGGGTTAAATTCTATTTTTAACGTGCAAGCTGGTGTTGTGAGATACATACCACAACATTCGGTGCTAGGAAGGCTTTGAAGTGATTGTGCCCAGGAGCAGGTAAGACGTACCTCAGCATGAAAGGCAGCTTATGTTTCTCCACAAGCTGAGCCAGGTTTCTTCTCTTCAATCTCTGTGAGGAGGAATGACTGTATGTGATAAATTCATATAAACCTGGTACTCTCTGGCAAACAGAACTGCAATTTTATATGGAGGTGGAAAATCCTTATTCCACACATATAGTTGTGCTGAGTGTGTGTTAATGGGCCCTGTGTGAAAGCAAGGTTCATCATACCTCAAGCTACCCCCCAAAAGTTAGATGGTATTCTGTAAGCAGAGAGAAATAGATCACATAATCACACAGAGTCACAGAATGTCAGGGATTGGAAGGGACCTCAAAAGATCATCTAGTCCAGCCCCCCTGCCAGAGCAGGATCACCTACAGTAGATCGCACAGGAACACATCCTGGCGGGTTTTGAATGTCTCCAGAGAAGAAGACTCCACAACCTCCCTGGGCAGCCTGTGCCAGGGCTCTGTCACCCTCACAGGGAAAAAGTTTTTCCTAATGTTTTTGTGGAACCTCCTGTGCTCCAGCTTGCACCCGTTGCCCCTTGTCCTGTCATTGGACATCACTGAGAAGAGCCTGGCTCCATCCTCCTGACACTGACCCTTTACATTTTTATAAACATTAATAAGGTCATCCCTCAGTCTCCTCCAAGCCAAAGAGACCCAGCTCCCTCAGCCTTTCCTCATAAGGGAGATGTTCCGCTCCCTTCATCGTCTTTGTGGCTCTGTGCTGGACTCTCTCAAGCAGTTCCCTGTCCTTCTTGAACTGAGGGGCCCAGAACTGGATGCAGTGTTCCAGATGTGGCCTCACCAGGGCAGAGTGGAGGGAGAGGAGAATCTCTCTCGATCTACTAGCCACGCCCCTTCTAATACATGCTAATTAATCTTATCATAAAATAGTTATCTGCAGAAGGAAAAATGAAATGTTCCTGGATATTTCTGTCTCTTTCCATTGACTACAGGAGGAATCCAAGGCAGCTTGGATTGCACAGCTAACACTAGCTAATTCGAATAGTTTAAAAACACAGACACTAAATATGCAACTATGTTATGAGGTTTAGTTTTACATGCCTTGAATCATTTTTGAAGTCTTGTGTGTTCTGGTTTGACATGAGGCGTTTCTGCCCATGACAGGGAGGTTGGACTAGATGATCTCTAAGGTCCCTTCCAGCCTATGCCATTCTATGATTCTATGACATTTTTTCATAACAAAACATAAGCCACATTAGAACCCAGTAAGCTAAACTCCATCAGAGCCTGAAGTGCCAAAGCGTCATATACAATTAAATATGTACCGACTTTGGTATATGGTATTGGAACGGACTGGAAGTTGACTATCAGGAGCATTTAATTCATCTCCTTCTCTTCTCAAAGAGCATTTTTTGTGCATATCTACTTAGTTTGTAGAAGATACATGAGTATATGTGAGAGAACAGGAGAAGTTGATGAAATAGATATGATGAAAAAGGGCTTTCAGTGCATGAAGAGATCAGGCCAGGAGATGAAGCCAAAACATTGATTGATTTTTGTTATTTTCAGTATCAAAGTAAATCCCCAAAGAAAATGTATTTGGATTCATGATCTTCTTGCTGTCCACGAGGCGTTCTTCAGGTTTTTGTTCCCAAAGGTCGGAGTGACACTTCTAGACCTGTTGCACATTTATTACCAGCCTGAGGAAGATCTGTTGATCTCATTGTCTGCCTGTAGAAGAGGTGCAAATGGCAACTTACAGCCCACCATTTGTAATAAGCTTTAAAAATCAGTTAATCTTGCTCTAAATCATGCAGTGGCTTGGTCTCTACCAGATGGCTAAAGGTAGAATAGAAAGCCATTTCTGCCAGAACCCGTATTATCACTAACTGCAGAGTGCATCACCCTCCCCAGATCTATGTATGTCACTACCTGCGTCTTCAGCCTCTATCACCCTGAAAAGGGAAAATTACCCATGCCACATGGCTCTGGAGTTTGAAGCGAGACATGCTAGAGAAACCTTACCAGAATTAAATAGAATCAAATACTGAAAATCATTTTGCCTTTTAAAATATTGATTATGCCTGAATTTCTAGGCTTTATCATGAGAAGATTGAATCCCATAGGAAATTATTCCTTTGCAAGCCTCTTAATGGTCTTTGTCATACAGACCTCATAGTTCACATTATATGGTCTCCTTACTTCAGTAAACTTCTGAAGTAATAATTATGTGGCTTGTCGTTTCTTTGATGTTCAGTTAGAAACCAAGAGTTGAAATTCAGTTTAATGTTTTAAATGTAAAATACCTTTAGATGCTTTGCAGTCATTGGAAAGTTAGACAAATATTTTCCCAATTAAAAAAAACTTGATCTCTTTTTTTATCAGTTGTAAGGTAGCTCTAAGCTAGTTGATGTGTACAGGTGAAAGCAGTTTAGAGATATTGAGCGACAATAAATTCACTCATGTGGTTATTAGGAAGAATTTCTTTACTGAGAGGGTTGTCAGCCATTGGAACAGGCTGCCCAGAGAGGTGGTTGTGTTGCCATCCCTGGAGGTGTTTAAGAGATGGATAGATGTTGCCTTGAAAGATATGGTTTAGTGGTGTTGATAGGGCTAGGAAAAGATTGGACTCGATGATCTTGAAGGTCTCTTCCAGCCAAAACTGTTCTGTGATTCTATGATTCTATGATCTTGCACTTGGATACTTGAGCGCAGAATCTCACAGGTTTATAAGTTCAAATGCAGGTCTCCAGCTGGTATGCTGGGTCAGACCATTAGCATATGTAGTAAATGGGCTTTATTTTAAGTATATGGTTGTTTGCATTTGCCTAAAATAATATGTGCAGTGGAAAATTCCAGCTGTGTGTGCACAAGGCAGCCTGTCTGCTGGTGAAGTCTGCCTGCTGACTTACTGGTTGCAGGACAGATGATTAGCGGAGAGAGGACAAGCTCAATGAAGGAATGAGTAGAAACCTAACAGCTGTTTGATCTGCTCTTTACATAATCTCCTCCGCTCCTAAACTCTTGATTTCTCTCTTCTATTCTGAGTGTTTTAGTATGGGAGGTGCTTGACCTCCAGAGAACATGAGAGTGCATAGTGCTTTGGCAGCTGGGAGGGTGAAGCTTACCATGAAGATCATCAGTTCGCTGCAGGTCGGTTAGTTCCTACAGCATGTATTTTATAAAGTGTTCCTGCCTATGGGATGGTTTGTGTTCAGCATTGTTCCACGAGGTTTGTAGACATTGCAGGAAGTGGAAGGCAAAATGTTCTAACTCAACTTAAATATTTTTTTTACAATTATTTTCTTAAATGGGAAGAAGCAGAGAAGAGGAGTAACCTCTATCTCAGACCACCTTTTTTTTTTCTTTTCCAATATAAAAATGTGTTTTAAACGTACATTTTTTAAAATGAACATCTCTCATGTCAATGACTTTTGCATAATTACATAATGCAGTGTGCCCAGTGAAAAAGGTTGGGACTTTAAACATTAATAACTATATTATTCTTGCAGTAGATTTCAGAGTAGAAAAATTGCATCTCAACACAGAAGACAAATTAGCTCTTAATTTAAAATACAATGCAAATACTTAGTGATCAGTGGATAAATTATATGTAAGACCACTAACAATTTTAAACTTGCATAATTAAAAACCTATGCAGTGATTCCTTTCATGTGTTCAGAAAATGTGTTAGCCTTCATGATGACACTACTATGGAAAAATACAGCTGAAAATGTTTTAAAGAGGATCCTGGGGGAAAAACAAAACAAAACAAATCACAAACAAACAAAAAACCTCTATGTCTTTGTAATTAATATTTTTACGTTACAAGAAGAAAAATGAGCTAAAGCAGATAGGGTAATACCATATACTGGCTGTACTATAGAGTGATCCTTGCTTATGACAGCTAGAGAGGAACTTATGTTGAGTGATTAGCTCACCTGCCAAGCTGGGAGTAAAGGTGTATGCTAGCTTCTGTCAGTAGAATCATGGTGACCCTTATTTCTTTCTGTCCTCCCCCTTCTAATTTGTCTCAGTAGTCAGAGATGGCCAGACAACTTCAGGGAATGAAGTCAGAAGCTATGTAATACAGTACTGCTTACTGCAATGCCTACTAACCTGTTCTATTAGTTGTTTTGCTTCACTATATTGGTTGCCTAAATATAGATATTTAGTGACATTTGAGTGCCCTGACTGTGCTCCTGCTGCTCGTCTACTGGGATGTGGATCATCTGTACAGCTTGTGTCATTTCTACTAGCCTTAGGCAGGCATCTCAGATGTAATCCAACGGAGCCAAATTGAACCACTCTTCCCATGTCTCAAATGAAAGCAGAGCAGGCAGAATTTGCTTGAACTGCTCTAATTCAGTTGCTCGCAATCATTTAACAATCCCTTCAGCCTCTTTGAAATAACACAGGTCAAATGCCTAAGTACTAAGAATAGAAATGTGTATGTTCTTCCATGATCATCTCCAGTATCAGTATTAGCAACAAACCAACTGACTCTTCCATGATCGTCTGTGACTCTCTGTCCAAAGCAGGGTACAGTTACTCTGTTGTTGCAACTTTATTTATTGGAGTCCTAGCCACGTACACAATATGGTAAGTTAAAGAGTGGAGAGGAAAAATACTTGATGTTAAGCATCATGAGAGGATAGGGGCTCACTGCTGGGCACATATAGGTATGATTCTTGTTACAATGGCAAATGCCCAGAGGAAGGGGAGGAAGGGACTGTGAACATGAGAATGGAGCATGAAGTTACTTGCCTTTATTTTGGACCTGTTATGGGTATTTTGAATGGAAGATACTGATTATTTCCAAGTATCTACTACCTAGTCACCTGAACTGTCCTTACAATGCCTATCATCATGTGAAAATTAGCTAAAGCTCTTGTTAAAGAGATGTTTGGTTTTGCTCATAAAAGCTTTTAGCTTCAGTGAAGGGTAAGCAAACACTTAAGCTATTTACTGAAGACTGCTGTCCTGAAGTGGAACCAAAGCAACTGAATGTTACAGTAGGGACCTAGGAATCGTCGTCTTCATGCTCTTTTTTACTCTTTTTTCTCCTTTAGTTTATTCTGCTCGTTATGTCTTGCAGAGCCTGTAAAGATCTGTTGGATCCATAGAAGGATGTATTACCAATTAGAGATCTTCTGGTTTGGAAGGCAGGAAATTATTGCAGCTCTCAGATGATCATCAGCTGTTCAAATGCAGTTTGTAATTTAATTATATGAGATAAGAAAAAAATACTGGCCTTTCCAAAGAATAATTTCTAACAAGGACAAAAGTCTGTACTTCAGCTGACATTGCAGTCTTTGGGCTACGATTCCTCTCCTAAAAAGACAGGGAGAAGGTTCACATCGTTGAGGTGCTGATAGTTGGAGGTGCTTGGACAATGTGGTTTCAGATGACACGGTCAAACCTAAAGTTTTCATTGTTGACTGGATTTTTCATCTACACTCACTTAAAAGACTGCTAAAGAATATTATAAATCAAGTAGGTTGCTAAAATACATTTCTTAAGTTTAAATTTTTTCCATGTGTTTTCTGTATTCAATACACTTGGTAGCACTGTGGCCAAATTATTTAGAGTTCATCTTTTATGCTTCAAATGCTGGAGCATGTCCAAAGAAGGACAGTGAAGCTGTTGAAGGGCCTAGAACACAAGTCTTCTGAGGAGAGGCTGAGAGCACTGTGGTTGTTTAGCCTGGAGACAAGGAGGATGAGGGGAGACCATATTGCTCTCCACAGTTACCTAAAAGGATGTTGTAGTGAGGAGGGATCACTCTTTTCTCCTGAGTAACAGAACAAGAGGAAATGGCCTCAGGTTGCACCAGGGGAGGTTTAAGTTGGATATTAGGAAAAATTTCTTCATCAAAAGGGTTGTCAAGCACTGGAACAGGTATCCTGGAGAAGTGGTGGAGTAACCATCCCTGGAAATACTTAAAAGACGTGTAGATGAGATGCATAGGGACGTGGTTTAGTGGTGGACCTGGCACTGCTAGGTTAACAGTTAGACTCGATGATCTGAAAGGTCTTTTCAAACCAAAATAATTCTATGATTCTAAATTTTCAGTTACAGAGTGCTTGCCCTCAGCTTTCTCTAGTCAAGCTGTCAGTGTCAAGGTGCTTTGCAGTCTTCTATAAGACCTGAAGAAGTTTATAAGAATGGGATATTCTGGTTCCATGGGGTTTTGGGTAGAGCACATGCTGAACAAAAATGTGATTTTTAATTAAACTAAGGAGTACTGCCAACCATGTTTTTCTTCAGAGCATCAGGCTGTATCTGACGTATCTTTTCCTCAATACTTTTCGTTAAAGTCTTTTGCCAGTTAATTCACATGAGCTGCCTAAGCTTTTCTAGAAGAATTCAACGAAGTTCAGCTGTAGTTAGCTTTTCTGCATGCTCAACTGTGACTACAAAGCATGCATGACTTGAAACAATATGTTTAAATGCCCAGCTTTATGTTAAAAGAATGATATTAATATTTTAACATTCTGAAGGAGAAAGCAGTTATTAATATCACCCAAAGGCATTACTAAAATTGCTTTCTTTTTGGATTTCAGTATTACCATCTGGTAGCATCAGTAACAGATGTTCTTTTCACCAGAAAAATGTACATGAAAGCAAGGGCAATATGCTTGTGTAGGCTATTGAATGTAAAGAGTGTTACAGACGTAACAGAAGAACAGATAGCAAAGAATACAATGCATTTTCTTTTAAGGGGTTCTGGAGAAACTGTTATGCTACTAGCTAAACCAGAAACCTCAGTGGTGGGAGATTTCTCAAATGGATTTGTTGATAAAATGTTTCCAGTTTTATGAAAAGCATGGAAGTTCTTTCAGAATTTTGAATTTCACATTCTTCTTGCTTTTTGTTTGTTGATTTTGCCTTAATTCATACAACTCCCATAAAATGTCCATGCTTTGTAAATGAAAACGAAATTGTTGGGGGAAAAGGTCCTGAAAATGGATGAGGATAAAACTGAAGGCAGTTTTCAGAGTGTTTCAGAGGTTGTTTGTTCTTGGAGCTTGGTTAAATCAAAGTGTATGATTGTCATTCCATTTTTTTGTCAGCTTCGTGCACCAGTATCTTTACCTTTGATTAGTAATTGGAGTTTCTTTTATTAAAGGCTGATATTGGCTTACACAGGTTTTCCTGATTTCTAAGTATTTCATTAATGGTTTCTTTTCCTTCTCTTCTCTTTTCAGCATGTCTCTATTAATGCAGTCTGAACCTTTGTATCCTCTCCGGATGCTTTTCCAGGTTACAGAATGGCCAGTGGGAAACCGCGGTTTGCTGTATGACCGTAACTGGATGGTTGTAAACCAGAATGGGGTCTGCATGACTCAGAAGCAGGAGCCGAGGTTGTGTCTTGTATATCCCTCAATTGATCTGAAGAAAAATGTTATGGTCATCCAGGCCGAAGGTTAGTAACCAACATCCTTTTCTCCCCTTCATTATTCATGTCAAGCTTCTAGACCGAGACACCTGCATGCACCCACAAAACTGTTGAATGCTGTGTATGCTCGCTGACTTCTGCTACCAGCTGTTGTTTAGATCAATTAAGTGCTTGCACTAGCAGGTCCTAGCACAATGTTTAGGCTTCTCCGGATTCATCAAAATCCTTTTCATTCTATACTGAGGGGGAAAAAAAGAAAAAACTCTTATGCAAAGTATTACGGAAAGCCCTTTGCTACTTAGGGGTGAAAATTATTTGTATTACTAACGGTGCTTTTAGCACTGACCACTGGAACAGGTTTGTATTCCAGAAAAGTCATTATTAATGCCAAGTTTGCATGTGTCTGAATGGTGTCCATCATTTCCCTGGGGTCTAATGTTTACTCTGCCTGTATGTCTTAACCATTAATAACGTATGTGCCCGCATTTTCAGCAGCTAGAGCAAAGCAAGGGAACCTATATTCAGATTTTTCACCCTTTCTTAGAAATTAATCTGTAACTACAGTCTCCTTTCTGTTTGTGCATTACAGTTGATGTCCTCTGCAGCTGTCTGAGCACTCTCCATAAAATTAAGTTTAAGCAGTTGATTTCTTTTGTCTGTAACAGGTTTGTCAAGTGTGTATTTGGGTGCTTCACCTAGTCTTGTGTGATTTTTCTGTATGTGTTTCAGATCCCGAACACAGTCGAGTGTTTAGGGATTCCGGATTGGCTCATTGGCACAAATGCTATTTTCACTCTTCCTTTTTTAGTCTTTCTTTGAAAAGGCAATTGTATGTGGAGCGCCTTACATCTTCAGTTTTTGTAGTACAGTTGCATGGACAGCCTTTTCTCACAACTTTTATGTTACGTTATATTAGTGCTTCAGAACAAATTATTTCTAGTAGTTCAGCTCTTTTCCATCTCTCTTCCTTTCTCGTGGTACCTCTTGCTTGCAGAAGTGAAGCCTTATCCAGACCTGCTCCGTTTATCTTTCACATTTTCAGAAGTTCAATTCTGTTGAGCCTTTTCATTGCTTCATTCTGCTCTTCTAAGTATGTTTTTAATTTTTTTTCCTTCCTAGTACCACTTTGTTCAGACAAGTGCGTTAGTATGTTTGCCTGTCAATAATACGTGCGCTGACATACTTCAGAGAGTCAGGAAGAAGTTTTCTTAGACAAAAATAACAATCAAGGAACCCATTTCTCACTGAGATTTACAATTTCTTGCCCATAGTGCCAGGGTCAAGTTCACCTTTAAATCTCACATTTTGCTTTGTGTCATTTTTGGAGTTTTCACTGTCATTCACCTTCCTTCCTATGAAAGTGACAATCATTTCCATCCAGAAGTGATTGCCAAGTCTCTGGATCACTTTTCCACCCCGAAGTGACTGAGCAGATCTCCAGAGTGCTCTAACAGAAACATGGTTGGCATTTATTTATAGCCTGCTTTGGTACAGCCAATATGTAAGAGTGGAGTCGTTTTATACTTTGTGTAATGACTCTATATATCCATAGCATTAGTGCATAAGGTGGTCTGGGTCTTCTTTTTATAGATGTCCTGCTATTTTTCACTCTTGCTGTGTACTTGGAACCTGTGGTATATTTTTTAACACCTGACTGTGAGATAAGGGCTCTCATTTGCTTGGGGAGACTATTCCAGAGGTTAATGCTCATAAGATAGCGCAGTGATGGGAACACATATGAACTGACAGGATAAGACTGAGCAGATAGATCTGTAGGAAATTGTTCCAATATTTTTTCTCTTTCCTCTTACCTGCATGATTTGTATGTTGATGTTCAATTTTAAAATTTTTCTTTCATCCCTTCTCATACATAGGTCATTGTTACACCTCCCATTTAAACTGTTTCATGGCAGACAAATTTAATTTAGTAAGTTGACTCCTTGAAAATCCCATGTTAATCACTGTTGCTTTTGTCACCACTCTCTCCAGCCTGTCCCTAGTTTGTTGCTAAGGTAGGACCTGAAGCTGGACGCCATGTGTGTAGCTGGAGCAGCAGTCAGTGGGTGAGGAGCAGCGCCAGTCTCATGAGCCAGGCTGGCAGTTGTGCAACGCGGAGCCCTCGCTGGCCTACATCTGTGCTTCAGATTTGTAGCACATAGCTTGCTGGCTACAGTCACCTCCAGGTCTCCTCCAGCTTTGTTGCTTTGTGAGTTTCTCTCTCCCACTGGATGCTTCCCACCCAAACTGCCTTTCCTCAGCTAGAGTAGCATGCATCTTTCCAAGAGGAGCTTTGCTTCCTCTAACCCCCCTCCTCTTCCCCTGCCCTCACACTCCCTGCGCAGTTCCTGTGCCTTTCTTAATGTGATGGGGACGTTTCTGGTGGTGAGAAGTGGGTGAGGGAGACAACAGCAGTGAAAAAAAAGAGAGGTAAAACATTTCAGCTGCAGCTTTACTGCTCCTCTTGCTCCGCTGAACGTGAAAATTCAGCAGCTCCCAGCTGACCAGGGGGACAGCTGCAGTCAAGCTAGTTGCCATCTTCCTGCTGCTCTGCAAGGAGGCTGTAACCACTCTGCTTTCTCTACCAGTTCCTCTGCTGTCATCTGTGCTTTTCACATTGCGAGAACAGGCTGTGGCAATGATCTCCATCTAGAGCGTGCTTTGCTGTCTGGAGGTGTCTCTCTCCAGCAGAGAGAGCTTAAGGCAACTGTGCTGCTGGACTAGGTGCCTTTGGTAAGTGCCTGAAGCCCAGTGGGGCGAATCCCTCAAAAGCTGCATTATGCAGCGTTCTTAAAGAACGTTTTATGTTACATTGTTAGATTATGGTGAAGACTTTGTCTGTGCTCCATTTAAAACATGGGTCTGTTTTCTCCACCCTTCTAGGCACGTGCTTTTCTCTCCCTCTAGAACTTTTCATTGGTGGAAAATGTGTTTATGACTATTTTATTTCAATATGGTCTAATAGTCTGTCTTCTCTGTCCAACAAAATAAAACTGTCAGCATGATTTAATGTGACAGTAACTACTTTAATACCTTTTACTGAATCCTCTGTGTGCTGAGACACCACTTCATGTTCTTTCTTTAACCCCTATGTGTAGCATATCTCCATAGCCCGTCTAAAAGCCAGCCTTGGATGTTTTCAGTCAGACAGACCCACTGTGTGACTGACCAGGCTGTGCAATCCTGCCATCCCTGTGGGTAGCAAGGACATCAGACTGGGGCTCTAGACAAGGTCAAAACTGCTCAAAGGCTTGGGTTCCTTTGCTGGCATACCTGCAAAATTCGTTGGCTTGAATGGCAGCTGGGGAGCTCCAGGTATTCCCTTGATCCCTCAGGGAGGCAGGGAGAGTAAAGGGAGAGCAGGGGTTTATGCTCAGTCTCTTATTGGCTGTCCTTCAGTAGAGGGAGTGAGATTTTAATTTTGAGAAAGTGCATTTCTGAATTTTGTCAGAATTATTTTCTATATATGCTCTGTAGGCTATGTGGTTGTCAGCAGGCATTTCCTATTCTTTTGTGACATGACTAATGTAACTACCCCTGGCTATCACAGGACCCGCTTTGAGAAAATAGGTATAACTTTAAATAAGCTCCTGTGGAGAAAGACAACTTCTTGTATCTCCACTGAGGCAGGTAATGGTTAGGCTCCCCACAACTTAAAGGTGAGCAGGAGCAAATGCCTTTATTTCTAGAAACCATATTACTTAAGTGGGAATCAAAAGAAATCTTGTTGTCCTGCTCCATCACACGCATGAGGGCACAGATTACACTAGGCTTGTTCCTGAGCAGCGTAGAAGACAAACAGAATTTAGCTGAGAATAAATTTTTGTGGAAGACTAATTTATCTCTTTCCATATTAGCTAACAATTAACATTACTCTGGCAAGTTGGCATTAGATTGCCACTGAACAGAGGGAGACATTTTGAGTGAAGATCCTTTAAAATATCAGAGTAGAAAGATGCTAGCAAAACTGAGCAACTAATTACACTTTATGGAGTTTATTGTGCCTTCAAATAGTCATGTGTTACTGCCAATAAAAATAATGGGAATTAAGTGCATACACTGATGAAAGAATATACATGAATAGTTTATATTTCAGTCTATTGAAATAACAGACCTCTAATTTTTCTCATTGACTGAAAATAGGAGCTATAAAGACAAGAATTTTTTTTTATATTAATACTGTGAGCACATCTGTGAATTTTATTATCAAGCAAATGACCATGGAGAATGACAGCTTTTACATTTTAGTAACTGGCAACATTCTGTTGCTTTTTTTTTTCCTTAAGATAGAATAAAATTGAAATTAGCAATGTTTAACTGACCTAAACATCACTGTAAAATGTGTACTAATTCAGTAAAAATGTGATACACTTGCTGGTGTATAACAGCAGAGCTTTTTAAAGCCCTGAGACTCTATTTTAAGAAATTTTATGAGTATGCCTTGCTTAGAAAGTATTTTTAAAAGGTAGAACCGCTAAGGATGCATACAGAACATAACCTTTCAAACTCATCTTTTTCAGAAGGAATGATGCTAGTGTTTTTTTCAAAGAACAAGACAATTAGTTCTAGTTTATAGGGAGATAGCATTGGCTTCTTTTTCAGGTTGTTGCAAGCAAGTTCAATGCGTTTATTAGTTACATGTTTTATTTTCCTAAGTGAACCTAAGTTCTCCTCCTCTGTCTTCACTTCTAAAGTATACTAACATCATTAGCTAAAAAAAGAGTAGATATATTTCTGTGTTGAAAAATTGCACGGAACAGAGCTGATAGTTGGGTTATAGTGAATCTGAACTACATTTCATTATACTTAAGAAATTGGTTTCACCGTATCGCAGAGCTGGTAGACTGTGATTCTTATTGATGCTAAAATAATATAAACCGGAAGTAATGAGCAAAACTAGAACATGCTGATATAAAGCTGAGGTTACAGGAGATCAGTCTCTGCTGGTTTCTGTTGCAGTATAGTGCAAAACAGTTCAATTCCTTGCAGACACACAGTAAAACTCTTTGTTCATCATCTCAAATTATTGCTTTCAGTTAACAGAAAGGAAAATAGTACAGCTTTTCTTTTAGTTCTAAGTAAGCCACGAAGGCCTTTACATCTCTTTGGCTAGGTCTCTTCAAGATAAAAAAAAACTATAGAAGACTGTTAACGTAGATCATTACCAGAGATTCCTCATCTGGTTTAAATTTAGTGATGGAGAGATTGAAATAATTCTCTCATTAGTTGTTTCCATACATTTTATCTTTAAATTATTGTACTTTTATGACACATTTTTCTCTTCCTATCTCTTCACCTCCATCTTTTCATCTTTCTGATTACTCCATCCTACCAAATACTCAAGCCGACAGTGATTAACCTCATCTCCTGATTTGCTAGAGGGAGCACAACAGTGGTGAACTCATCCTTTCAACAGATGGCATGACTGAGGCAGTAATTCTATGCCAGTTTCATTGCCCGAGATACAAAGAGAAGGAAGTTACTCAAAGTATATTCCTTAATGTAGTTTAGGTACCAAGGTCATCTGCAGGCTTTGCTCTTTGTGTTGTCACACTGCCACCTGCAGGCAGAGAATATCATTCTAGCAAAAAGGATTTTTGGCACATGCTATTTGGGAGGCTGCTGTGATTTTGAACAGGTGCAAAAATAAGAACTTTTTTCATGACTCAAAGTTTCTGCTTATTTTTTTTTAATATGATTTGCTCTCTGCCCATCTAGGCATGGACCCAATATGTGTATCACTAGAAGAAGATACTGGAGAAGAGGCTGTGATCTCTGAGAGTAAAGTCTGTTCACACAGGTGAGTGAAAGCAGAGAAGAATCAAAGCCAAAAATCTCTACAATAACACTAAAGACATGATTGGATGGACACGCAGGGGCAGAAGTTCTTAAAAAAAGAGGAGGAAGGTGGAAATCAATGAATGACTTAGTGGATTAGGAGAAGACATTTAGAGGTAATTTGGCATGCCTGGAATGTCTGATAGAAAACTCTAAAAAATAGTAACAAATTAAAAAGGGTGGAAAAGCAGTACAGAAGACTGTGATGAGTTGGCACTCACTTGAATAAGGGAGATTTTTGTTTTACTTACTGCAAGGATGAGAAAAGGGAAAGGTGTCCCTATTTACTTTCAAATGCCAACTGGTGGCAGGACTCTAGAATTCAGTTCCTTCATTTGACTGCAACGATGCTAGCAATTTTACCCATCTCATGCTGCGCAGATTCAAAATTGCTAGAACCCGCTGAGGTTATAAACAGCTTTCCATATTTACAACCCTTTTTAATTTTGTTTTGACCACCCATGTTGATCACTGTCCCCTCAACAGTCTCGGGAAGATTGCAGGTAAGTATGCGAAATAGCATTAGCTCCAATAAAGAGACATACCACTTCAGTGAAATATAATATTATGCATAAATTAATTTCCTATCAGTGAACTTAAGTGTTTATCCATCATATTTTCTAAGTACTTCCCAGTCTCGTTAACTTTTCTGAGTGGCAGTGCATCAAGTGCCTTCCTACATTTGCAGTATCTACTGTTTCTTTTCACCAAGTCACTTGGTAAGTCCAAATAAAAGAGCCACTTACAGATTTACATCTTCTTTTAACCAAGGTATACTAATTCTTTGTAATCCTCTGTATTTGCTTCTCTGAGGGTAACACAAAAAGAAACCAGCAGAAGACCTGGCCATTTTCCCCGTGAATCCATGCAGGAAAAGATTTTCTTTTCTACTAGTCATTCAGATGATAAAGAGGATCTTTTTCTCAGAAGTGTATTTTCCTCAGGTGGTGGAATTCACCCAAGAGTCATTTGTTTTAACCATCTGTCCCATTTCCCGTAGTAGTTGACTCATCCTTAGCCTCCCTATGGTTAGCTCATCTATTACAGGCTGTAAAATAGCCTAGGTTATCTTTCTCTCTGTATGCATATAATTGGCCGCCATACTATTTATTGTCTTTCATGTCACTGACTGTGTCATTTTTAATGTATGAAATTTTCATGGGAAACTGCTTGGAGTTCTGAGGAGGAAGACAAGGACAGGATGACAAAGAAAGGGGACATACTAGACAAATTGCACAGAGTGGACTGTGATTAGCAAATAAACAAGGCAGGAAGTGAGGCAGAATGAGTGGACAATGTTGATGAGGCTCCCAAACTGCTCAGAGATCCAGCAGTGCTGATGCCAGGTTTCCATGTTTCAGCAGGGGAACCTCTAGGGCCAAAAAATGGAAATAGAAGGAAAAGAGTGCTTTGCAGTAGGAAAGGCAGTGGTTTGTGGTCTGGGATCTTTTCTGCAAAGTGTCTGAGGTGAGGAGTGAGATCAAAAAAGTCTTTGCTAAAAGGACTTTGCTCAAAAGAAAACTCTTCTGAAAGCATTTTCCACTGACTAATTCTGCTCTCTGGTGCTGTGTTTTCATCCAGTTCTGTTGGCTTAGGTTAGTCTGAATTTATGCTGAGATAGCTGAGAAAAGCACATGATGCAGATCTGCAAGCAGTCACATGAGGAAGTTTAATTTCACAGCAGCCAGGAAAGTTTAATGAGCCCAAGTTTCTCTTGTGAAGCCATTCATCAGTGTTAGCCTTCATCTCAGCAGGAGTTGTCCATCGCTGCTGACATCAGAGTGACAAAGCTTTCTAGTATAATATCTAGCAGTGGACAGATGCAAGTAGAATCTAGTGATGTTAAGGTTATTGATGTTGTAGAAAACCCTAAATGCTCAAGGTTAGTGCTCTGCTGAAACAGGCAGGGACAGAACCTCCTCTTTGTCAAGCCACAGTAACAAAGAGATCAAGGGAAGGATGTCAATAGTAGAAGAAGACAAAGGTGTAGATAAAAACAAGGTGAACTGAGTCTGTGGTGTGTAAACGTACGTATTATGTCCCTTGGGATCGATATTCAGACTTGAGCTGTCCTTGTTTCTTGCTCTATAAATTATCCAGCTAGAGGGACCAGCTGTAATGCACTGAAGCTAAATGACATAGTAGAAAGATGAGTGGGGAACTCAAGGCAAACAGCAAGTAAAATCTGAGAGAACCAGGCCCTCCTTTATAAATTGCCTGACATGTGCCAAATGAGATATAATGCTGACAGATGTAAAGTAATACTCCACAAAAATAAACACAAGCAGAAAATGAGTAGAATTGAGGTACAACAGAAGGACTTTGAATAAGACCTTGAAGAGATGATGGTACTTGCTCAGAAAATGGTCTCACAATAAGGGAAAGCAACTTGAAAACACAAGACTCTTGGAATACAAAAATTACACAGTGACATTTGATGGAATACTAAGAATGCTGTGTGTCTCTAACTCAGCCACTGTGACTCAAAATAGCAAGCAAACAAAAAAGAAGGCAAAAGTTTCTTCCTGATTTATACAGTATTAAGCCCTAGCAGGCTGCTAGAAGCAGTTGGCTCGGGAGAGAATCTAAATACCCCTAACACTTCTATTTGGGTGGCAAAAAATATTTGGGGAATTTGTTTCACCCATACTGTCGTGCCTCCTTCTCAGAAGCTTTCTCCCCAGCACAGTGACCAGCAAGAACACAAGAACCACTCAGCTCAGTCCATGAAATCTCAAGCAGAGACTCACCTTTTGGCCTCTTTCTTGCCATAGTGCCTGTGTGTCATAGTACCAGAGTCATTTCAGTTCTAGGACATCACTGACTAGATGCAGCTGTGGTTGGCATCTATCCAGTCTCAGAGCAGGGAGAGAGATGCAGAGCTGCAACGCAATCAAAATTCAGAACAAGCACTGAAGAGATACGAGCTCCTTGCAGAGTTATAAAATCTTTTATTTCACTTGTCCTGGCTTTCTACCTGTGTAAAGTCAAGCTACTTCCTCTCTCAATCCCAGCATCTTTTGCTATGAGGAGCTGTTTTCTTGTTTCACAAAGCAGATGGTTTCCACACAGGTCAGCTTCTTTGCTGGGTAGGACAACAAGGTGAGCATAGGACCACTCCTCCTTCACTTCCCTTGCTACAAGAATCCTGCCTAGATCAGCATAAGAATTTGTGTTCTTCTTACCTGTTTATGCCATTTTAAAGTCAGTCAAATCTCCTTTTGTAGTCAATAAAGATAATTAAATGCTCCCAGAGTGAGTCATCCCATCCCAAGTTCTAATGTAGGTGGAAGCTATTTACCTCTTTCCGTTGTCTGTGAGGGTAACATGAACTAGATCCCTAGTTTTTAAAAGATCGATGTTAAGATTACTCGTGGCTGAGGAATCTAATGGCAAATAGGATCAATTCCCAGTGATCTTACCTATGCTTGTCCTGAACTGAGAGAGGTGATCTCAAAGTCCTTCTAGGGGAGGTTACATCCAGGTAAAGAAGGCAGTTCTATTTGCCTTGCATAACTCACTGAACAATTTGCTGGTAATGGAAATCATCTTTAGAGAGGGAGATACTCTGCTAGTGGAGCCATGTTTTAATGTGAAATGTCTGTACTAACGTGAATTAAATTAGGGAATTAACATCGTTTCACCTGATGGGATCATTAAAAATCACATGCAGTGTGGCAATCTGAAATTCAACTTAGATGAATTCTCTTTGGTTTAGTAAAAAGCACAGGCCAGAGAGTAACTTTTTCATAATACTGTTCTGTAATATTGTAATATGAGCCAGCAGTCACTGTACTTCATTCAAAGTCAATGTTTTAAGCATTAAGGTTATTTAATTCTTTATTCCACAGTAATTTTCTGTATAAAACTAAACAGATCTTGCGAACGTCAACTGCAAGAGTAACAGAATAAAGTTGAGGAAATGAGGAGATAGAATTACGCAGAACTTCACACCAGATACTCATCAGGCAATACAGATTCTATATTATGTATTCAAAGAGGCAGAATAAACATCTTCATAATTTGTCTTCCATTTTGCAAATCAATGTTGAGACAATCAAATTTTAAGTTCCTCTTTTCTCGTAATAGGGTAAAAACCTATGACTGTGGAGAAGTAATTGCTGGGTGGTTCTCTACGCTTCTTGATCGTCCGTGTCGCTTAATAAGACAAAGTTCAGACATGAAAAATACGAAAGGTATGTTGTCATTCTTAAAAATATTTGTGATTCTTCACTTAGTAAACACTAGGCTCACGGACTTCATACTGAGTATATAACTACCTTAATAAAGGATGATATTAACTAGATCCAATATTGATCTAGTAGGTTTCAAAACGTACAGTTATACTCAAACTGTGTTTATGGTGACCTACTTCATACATTTGATGAAAATGTACAGATGCACCAGTCAGGGGGGCATTTATCATCATGTTCATATTTTTGTCTGGAAACTCAATGATAATTTTGAAAGATGATCATGAAAAATCTATAAACAAAGAATTTATTCTTAGGATAAATTTCATTATAAAAAGAATCAAATGGAAAGAACACTGAAAATCCATAGATATTGCTCTTGTAAATTGTTTTACAAATTTGCTAAAATCTCAGTTCTGTCTCTGTTGCTAAATGCATTACATCATTATCATTTGCAGGTTTCAGGGGCTTCTTGGAACCTTTCCTTAGTGTCCAGAGCCAGATGAACAATTTTTTAATGAGAATGAATAAGAGGTCAACGGAAAGATGAAGTGAAACTGCTAGTATAATTTTCCTGATTTTAATGACCATTTTAAAATGTTGGATTGATTCTTTTAGGTCTGGCATCTGCTACAAACATCTCACTATCTCTTGTGAATGAAGCACAATACCTCATGATAAATGTAGCAAGCATTCACCAGCTGAAGGAACATATTTCTGCAAGGTAAGATCCTTCTCAGTGGTCTTGGATTCCATAATCTTGCCATAAGACGCCAGTATAACTCTTTTATCTGGAAATTTAGAGATAGTTGCTTTTGAGTGTTCAACAAATATATAGGTGCTAAACTGCTATAATTACTTATTCCTGTATGACTTCTGAAAATTTGGATAAAATGCTTGAACATAATCTGCCTGCCAGTCATCTTTAGGAAAACTTAAACAAAATTCGTGTCAAATGATTTCATGGCAGGAGATTGTTGGGAAGCAGTCAACTTCTATTGGTGGGAAGAACAAGGAAAATTAGGTTTTCTCGACATAAATAGTCTGGAAGGTGAAAATACAAAATCTTGCTACTTGCTGGTGTATTTCTTTTCCTGTGGAAAGGATTAAGAATTAGAGTAAACGTTCACAACAGAAATATTTTAAAACTACTTGCAGGACTGGATTAATTTCATTTCTTAATTAAATTTGGCTTTACTTGGTAAAAGTAAAGTCAAATTCTTGGAGGTAGGAGTAGCAAATGAAACCTTAAGCCAGCCCATAGTTCAAAGATAAGGAACCCATTGCCAACTAAATTTTCATATACTGACAAGAGAAAGTTTTTGTTTCTTGAGTATAACTGAGACAGGCTCAAATTCCACAGAAAATCTGCCCTCAGGGCCTCCATCATAACTGGTGCATCCCCTAGCCTTGGCCTTTGTTTCTGAGGCCCCTTTTCTTGTCTCGCCAAACTTCGCTGCCTCTGATTGGAGTCGTCTTCTCTCCTCTTGGTCACTCACCAAACATGCCCTCTGCATTACAATTCCTGTTTTGAATAGAGGAGGAATATATGTGTGTGTGTGTGTACATATATACACACACACACACACACATACCTGTAGGAGGACGCATATGTAGCTTCAGGAGTTAAAGCCACTGACTGAATGAAGCATCACATCACGACGGACCACTGGAGTTTGCATTACCTGAGGGTTTTCTTTCTTCAGGAGAAGAGGGTTGAGCAATTTTAGGACAGTGTGGCAGTGCTCTTGTGGGAAAAATGTGTGGAAACGTTTGAATCAGTCCATCTCTCAACCATTTTGACTACACTTTCTCAGTGATAGTTAATGCATTCTTTTGAGGCTTGGCTGCCTGGGTTGCGTCTCCTTGGGAGAACAACACGTGGAGGCATCCCTTACTCAGACTGGGCTTTTTCCATTGTGAGACTCGGTGAGGAACAGTCCAGACATGGGATCTGAGTGCAAAGAAGAGAAAGGCACCAGAGGGAGCAGCAAGCGAGGATAAAGGAGAACAGGAAACTTCAGTAAAAAATACAATGTCAGATGATCCACTGGTTTTATGCTTAATATCTTGCAGTGTAACTAGGCTTGTAATCCTTTCCTCAAACGAAACTCCAGATGGTACTAGTGCTGCCATGGTGCCTGAGAAGCATCTTGCTTCCCACTCTGCAACATAAGTTGGTCATCTCCTTGAAAATCCCCATGGCCTGGACTTATGCTCAAATATTCTTGGTAGAAGTACACTCCTGAAGATGCAAATACTCATTTTCAAGTTTGCCTGTTAAATATATGTAATGAGTTCTGCACTGCAGAGCCCAATTCTGTGAAAAGTCCAAAGTACTTAGGCTGGCTTTGGCTAAGTGCTTTAATTACACTAATTTTCACAACAGATCCTTTTTAAGATTTTCAGGATGAAGGTGCCTGTCATTCCATCCAACCAATGCATGTTTTGAGGGAGAGGAAATAGTGGGAATTTACTCAGATACATGCTGCCAAGTAATTAGAAACTGTTCTGAGAGCTGGGAATAGGTGCAGGTGAGTTATTCTGGAGGTGAGCCTTAGCAGGTTGAAGGCAGAGACACTAGGAGTAGGGGCATTGCAGTTTTTGAGGTTCAGCAACAAGGGATAAAATAGAAGAAACTAGGATTAGTTCTCAGCAGCTGACTCAGGATGCTGCAGGTCCAGCTCTGAGGTTATTGAGGCTTTTGATGCCCCCGTTCAGTACTGACCAGGGGGCAGGCACTTATATGTCACAAAATGCATCCAAAACTAGAGGCTAACCAGCACCCGAGCTCCACGAGCCCAAGGCAAAGCTAGGGAGCACAACAGCATAACCGAACTTGTTCATGATTAACTGCTGTTTTCCTCCCTGTCTGCTTGAGCATGGACATAATCTACACCTTCCGTTGGCTCCTGTCTCCTGCAATCATTATAAGTTGTGTCTCAGCCACAGGATTGCTTGTGGGATCTCGAGGGGAAACCTTCAGGTTCCCATCACACTTTCTACCCTCGGGCTGCTGGAGCCCTTGTGAACAGCCAAGGCTTGGTGGAGCTGGGCTTGTGTGGTTTGACAGAAAGTCTGCCCAGGCAGTTTATCCCTGTGCAGATTTGTCTGCTGAAGATGATCATCCAGACTATTTTAAATAAAACCAAGCTCTTTTCTGTTTTGTTTTGTTGGGGTTTTTTTGCTTAACAGGCCTCTTCTGCCAAGACAGCTTGATGTGAACAGTTTTCCCTGTGCTTTGATTTTACATGTTTTTCCTCATTTTAATTAAAACACATTTTAAACTGTATGTTCTTACATCTTTAATTTTTCTTTTCCAGGACAGAAACTTCTCTTTTCACTACTTAGCCAAATTTCTGCCTCTAGTGTAGAGTGTCATATCCCAAAATTGTCAGACTACACCTGATGGAGTAGTCTGCCCATGTCCATAATAGTTGTTCATGTCCATAATAGCTAATGCAAAAAAAGAAATGCTCTTCTCCACTACAAATGCTGCTGAGAGAACTCTCTTGCAAGTTTTAGGGCTGTCTTTTTCTTTCTAGTACTGGTTGGCTTACATTTTAGAAGAAGAGTGAAGAATGGGAATTCAAAGGTGCAGCCAGAGTTCTGCTATTTGTATGCAGTCTGCTGCTCTGTTTGCCTCATATATGTTCTCCACAGTCATACAAATCTACATTCTGGCAGTTCAAATGCTTAATTTTTTGCAAGCCACCTTTCGTTTGGTGTAATCTGCAGCATCCTAAAGGCAAGTAATAATAATATAAGGAATACATTCTCTCATAATATGCCTTTACTGGCCTTTTGCTTCTTCAGGGTCTGCTGGTTTCATCCCTTTTGGCATTGCAGCATGTGCAGAATAAGTTTCTATTTGCTTTCTTTTTAGAAGCATTTAATGTGTCAAATGATTGCTAACTTAAAAGATCTTTTCATTTATTATCGTGAGCCTTACATATAACTGACAAGGAATTTTCTCATATGCATTGTTCACAGTCATCTGTGTACATACTTTCATACCTGCAGTTCCAGGTTACACCTCTGAAGAGGTGTAATCCACCGAGAGGATTACAAATTATAGTAGAAGGATTACAAATTATAGTTAAATACCTTGTGCCATTTTCATAGCCTTTGTAATAAAACTTGATCCGGGTTCTTCTGGACAAACATTTGCTGAATCGTATTAGCCGCCTGCTTCTCATAGCTTTAATATCTAGTGCAGAACTAGTTAATAATCTTTATTTTTTCTTTGTCAACTCTTTGAGACAGATTGGGAGAGCCATTGGAAATAGAGGAAATAATCCGACGTTTCCGTGCCAACATTGTCATCAGTTCACCAGAGTCTTTTGAAGAAGAAGAGTGGGCTGAGATTTCAATAGGTGCTCTGCAATTCCAGGTGCAAACTCATATTTCTTGTCCCAGTCTATCACAAAGCATTTTGAGCCCTGGAGACAGCAATTTTTGCAAGGCTTTGACTGGAACATGGATGACACAGTTTGTGCAGAAGAAGTGTATGAAGTGTGTAGGAAAAAAAAAAAGAAAAAACACCATGCTGTGACCTGTGGCAAACATGCTTCAATATAATTGAGAGGTTTTGACATGTTTATTAACTTTTTTTTTAATTTCATAATTAATGAATTTTCCCACTTTTATGCAGCTGAGCAGAATAATAATCACTGTTTTGAGGCAGAGTTTCCAGCAAATATTTAGCTAGTATGTCACAAGAGAATACTGGTAGCTGTTAGGCACAATAGTCCAAATGTAACCTCAAATTGCAGCACATCAGACAAGTGATTGCCAAAAGACTGGATATGAATACAAGTGAACAATCACTGTCTATTGCCCTCTGTTGTATACATGTTGTCTTAATCTCCATTCAAGTCATGCTTCCCAGTCTAGCCTGGCAGGGATTCTTCATATGTTTTCCTTTGTATCATATCTAACAACACAATGTGCTTTGAACTGTAAGGAAAATGCTGAAGAGGTAGTCTGTTGGCAAACACATTCTTTTGAGAAAAACTTCAACAAAGGATCCATGAAGAAGCTACACATGAAGCCTAAGGAAATGATGCACACATTTATAACATGTTCTGTTGGATTGGTTTGGTCCTTAGATATGAAATACGAATTTGAAAATACATTGTCTAGAATGTGAAAGTGGCTTATCCATTGTTTTCTTAGGGATGATAATAAAGATGTGAATAATAGAAGTGTTAGAGTAAAATCTAGAACCTGTAATAGACATCACTCCTATATCCTTCTGGTCAGCATACTCTAAGAAATGGAGAGGTCATGTTTTTTAAGTAAGGGTAGAAAATACTAACTTATCTGCTCTCTTCTCATGTGTGCTTTGATAAGTAATTTGTAATATGACTTTCAGAAAATTGAGGAAAAATTTCTTTAGGTAGGAGATGAGGAACACAAAGGACTGAATCCTTGGTGTGTAGCTTGTTGGAGGCTGGAGTTGCACTAGGGAACACAGCTCAGGATCCTGTTGTGGAAAATACTTAAAACTACAAAATGAAAAGACATTCCTGTTTCTCATATTGAAGTACTTTAGGAATGCAAACCAAAAATAGAAAGTCTTATGCTACTTGCATTGTCTGTTCCAGTCTCTGCTAGATACAGACATAGTAACAGTAGAAATTATGTTAAGGGTGTTTAATGCTGGCAAAATGGTAGGAGAAAGCAAAGCAGGGAAAAATACTTCCTTCTCTGTCTTATTTTCAAGTTCCTTTAATAGAATATTAAAGCTGTGGAAAATCATCTTCTGAAAAGGCTGAGCCAAATGTATAGTTCTGATGATTACACTGAAGAGTTGTACAAGCAGTTTTAGATGTATTTCAGAAAACTGAAATAGCACTTTGGATTTGCAGTGTAAAGTTTAATTATTTGCCCTATTTGAACTTTATGATACATTTTACAAAAATAGAATGTGTATATTGGGATACTGTAAGAACAGTTAGTTTCTATGACATACGGCTTTTCTAAAGTTAGGGATGCAATATTAAGTGAAAGCACAATGTGTTCCTTCTCATTTTAATGCTTTAAGAAGAAATTTGTTGCAAGTTTTTTTCCCCAAAAACACACCCTGGTTCAAATAAGAATTAACTTTAAGATCCATTGTCTGTATTGCATATGATGTTAGACTAGAGGATCTCATTATTCCTTCTGATAAAAGTAAACTGTGAAAATTCGTATTTTGCATTCTGATCATCTACAAGTACCATACATACAAGAAAGATATTGTGCATTTCAGCTGCGCTGAAACAATGTAAAACGTAACCGAGACAATACTTCTTGGGTTAAATCCCAAGGCGCCGACTTAATTTTGTATTCAGTTCTCCTTTGGGCAAGTAGCCCTGCCAGCCCACAGATGAAGTGAAGCCATCAGGAAATACAAATATGTAAATGTTTGGTATTTCTCAGATTCTTTCTCTGGGAAAGTTTTCATTGGGGAAAAAAAATAAAAAATTAAAAAGTGAATTAAAAATTCAGAGAGACCTTTGCAAGTAGACCTTTTGAAAATGTACCTACTACATTAGGTGAACAGGCCTGACCTCTTACGTAATGAAAGCATAAAAGAACACTGGAAAAGTTGAAAGATATGTGTTTAAGATATTATGATGGTCAAAAGCTTGTACTGTTCTGTGTTGTACTGCTTTGATTATATAGCTGTGAACCTTCTTTAACTGAAATTTCAGGTTATGGGTCCATGTAGCAGATGTCAAATAATCTGCATTGATCAACAGTCTGGGGAACGAAACAAAGAATTTCTTCAGTCTCTGTCTGCTGCCAGAGGTAGAAAGGTTAGTACAGTAGTACAAATTATCTGCATGGAAAGATGTAGTGATTATTGCATGCATAGTGAAATATCTGCTGACAGAATATTCACGGTTAAGTTATGCTAATTGTTACCATTTGTTTTTTTAGTAAAAAGAGGATAAACTTACAACCCAGATATGAAATTATTAATTTTCATAAAATGCTCAACACTTTTTTTATTCAGAAATTCACTATTATTATGCATTTTTTTCTGTGCTTGCCTTTATTCAGTGTGTTTATTTCGTTCTTGAAAAGCACGAGCTGAAGCACTGATGTCATTCAAGAAATTTGCAGAAAAATCAGAAAGTGTTAGAAATTATACAGTTAGCTCATAAGACTGAACTCTGTTTTTACTGTGAGAAACTTCTTAGCAGGAAAAACAGAGCAGATGTCAAATCAGAGAGTAAATGATGAAGAAAGCAACTGGAGAATAAGTATGAAATACAGGAATTCATTTGGAGTCCTTGTGCTTCCTAAGGTTGCGTTGCTTCTTGGAATTGAGAGTACTCAGGCGATAGCTAGACATTTCGGCATCTCAAAAGCTTCACAGATCTGAAGTATTTAGCTGAAAATCCTTATTCTAAAGTCATTGCTTCCTGTTCATTGAGCTTCTGTTGTAAAAGTTCGGTAGCCAGTCAGGGCTCAGGAGCCTCACCAGTTCCAGCCAAACACCAGAGACTGGGCACAGCACGGGAGCAAAAGAGACGCCAAATAGGTTGAAAATCATCCAGCCGGGCAATGCACAAACAAGTTACAAATAACGCATTCTCTGCTTGGGGAAAAAAAAAAAAAAAAGAAAATGATTCGTCTCAGTGACTCATTAAGCAAACAAAAGTCTACATTTCCGATGAATGTTATCCACCAGCTCCGTCTGGGAGCCAGCCGTCTGGTGCAGAGACCAGGGGAGAGGCAGGGGCTGGCTGTCGGGGCACAGCCTCCTGCTGGTTTTGCTGACCTGAGATGACTTAGGTTTGCACAGCAGGCTCTGATTTGCAGAGAGCCACAGCACATGTGTCTTTGTGAAATTTGGACTAGATGATCTTCAGAGGTCCCTTCCAACCCCTAACATTCTGTGATTCTGTGATTCTGTGAAATGAGCTCCTGGCCGCGGTGGGTAATCTGGGGAGAAGAGCCCTCTCCAGGTAATGGTGGGTCACAGCTGGAACACATCGGAGCTCATTCTAACACTCTGGGCAGAGATGCTGCCCAAATGCCACTTGAGGTGCGGTATGCAGCGGACTTCCTCTACCCACGTGGGTTTTACTGGGTTACGATTTGAATACTTTGTAGAAGGAAAGCACTCTGTGTTCAGGGACCTTCTCAAATGGCAACAAAACCTTACCCAGGACACAGATTCTCAGGAGAGACAAAGCATCTTCTGCATGTTTCCCACAGCAAGATCAGCTTCTCTTTCAGTCTGATTAACTCAGCAACGCAAAGATTTTCTTGATACAAGCACTCCTAGAGCTCGCTAACTTGTTCAAACAGAATGAAGGCAAAGAGAGCGATCCAGCCTCTCAAGAGGTTGTGCTCAGGAATAACCTGGCAGCAGATAAAAGGCGCATGGCAAGGCGAGGCGCTGCAGCACAGAGTCTGCTGTTCACAGTGGGGGAGTGCTCTGCTTCCCTCAGCTGCGCAGCGATAGTCGTGCTGCAAAGAACGAGGCCTTCAGCTTTTCTCATTTTTCCCAGCCTTCAGCACTGCTGGCAGATGGGATCTTGTGAGCGTGCCCTCCTCTGCATAACGCCAAGTCCTCTGGGTTATCTTGACAGCTGAAAGAGATAGTTTGAACTGGTAGTTTTGCCTGAACTGATCTGAGAAGAGCTCAGAGCCCATCCCTCCTGCAAGGCATCTGTGGGTTGATGATTGTCACTGAGCAGCACTTGAGAACTATGGAATCTTCATTGTGCTAAGGAGACCTACCAGAGGACATTGATCCAAACATTTCAGAGTTCACAGCAGGGAGAGAAAGAACATTGGGTTCATGTGACTGTTAAATTGCAGAGCTAATCCTTTGGTGAGTCATGTCTCTAGCATGCACTTTTCTGCTAAGGAGTCATCTAATAGACTTCATTTTATTTTTTTATCAGATACAGATTCAGTGAAGGAATCTAGGAGGTTTTGTAACCAGCTGTCAATAATGTGATTCAAACTACATATAACAAATGCAACAAAATAAGATTTAAGCTAATTTCCCAGTACAAGGGGAACTGATATTTTTGAAACGCTATTGTAGTTGCTCAATTTCCAAAGCATTAAAGATACTGCACATATGAACGGACAGCAAATCCTGAATATTTAATGAGAGAGCCAAATGTCAATATTTACCATTTTGTTTTGTTTTTCCGAGAAAACCAACCTGGAAAAATATATCAAACTTCGTCAGACTGGTAGCCCAAATGACAGCACTGCCAATGAACTTCAGTAATGTAAGGCTTGTAAGAGGTGGTTCAATATTTATTTCTGAAATCATATTTTTTCTCCATCCCTCTGAGACTGAGAACCTGCTGCTCCGAGTTGAAAGGTTCAGGCTTTGCATAGATGGATTGCTGCTGAAAGTCTCAACCAGCTACTGAAATGAGCCACACAAGTAATTTGCATGTTTCCTGAGAAATGTAAAGCAGGATGCTGAGGCCTAACCAGCTACTTTTTATGAAACCTTTTATCACATTGTTTGAAATAAAACATAGACATCTTTGCAGACAGAACTTGAGCTCTGCTGCCATTACTGCTGAAGAAATGCTAATTCTGTAACTTTTTGCTGAAAAGGAAAAATGAGCTCTCCTGTGACAGAGCTTTCTCTGTTACTGCAGGAGACTACAAAAGACTAGGTAACTATATTAAGGAAATAACATAAAATAGTCACACATAGTTTCATGAGTGACTACCTGATGCAAAGCACACATAGGCAGAAAGGAGAGAACATTGAATTCTTGCCCACCTTCTCTCTTTCGCAGATGCAGTTTGATGCTAACAACAGTGGAAGCCCTGCGGGTAGATTTACAGCAGTGCTAGAAGGTGGGAGTTGCTGTCAAGGTAGCAAAGGGAATTGCATTAGCAGTCTGCCCCAGCATACATGTATGGATAGCAGTACATCAAGAAATCCATTATGTTTGCACATGCTCTCATACACTAAAAGGCTTGTGTTTTTTCCTGTGGGCTGTGGATCCTCCTTTATGCATCTTATTGTGCCTTCGGAGAGCTTCTTTCCCTGTGGAATCAGATGCCCTGCCTTTGTATTCCTTATTGAAACATTACCAAGGGTAGCAAATGACTTCTTATCTGATGCATCATTATCATCTTTTTCATAGTAATGCAGAGCTTTACACTATGCAGTGCTTTTCATCCAAATATCTGGAACATTTGCAGTGTTTGATGTAATTAGTGGACCTCTGAAATAAGTTAGTGGCTGAACTAACAAATGCATTTATTCAAGGTAAAGCAAAGGAAAATCAGTTTTTAGGAAAACATTCTGCTGTCCATGTATTTTCAACAGGACAAAATGAGTTCTTTTGACACTAAGTTAAAAGTTTCCCTTTTTTCCAATATGAAAAATCAGCATGCTGAAACTAATAAGGCTTTACTAATAAATTTTAGTGAATCCAGACCTAATAAAATATCCTTGCATTTTAAAAAAAAATCGGCTTCAATAATTGGATCTCCCAAACGTTTGCGTGGTACTGAGATTATTTTATTGTATTAATAAAATGAGCAGACATGAACAGGTAAATCTATCTGTAGCTGAAAGCTACATCCAGGGAAAAAATCCAGAACTCATCCATCCAAAGCTAAATTTTAGCTTGCAGTATCTCTTATGTTCTTGTTCTACATTGCAGTAGGGCTTTTTCCCTACCAAGTGCTAGTCTGACTGTTTAGGAGCTGTAGCTTGATCTCATCTCATCTCATCTCATCTCATCTCAGCCTTTGTCAGAGGTAGCACCCCAGGTTGCTGTCTTACAAAAGGAGATACTGCACGCAGGATATTTCTCTGTCAGTGAATATCTAAGCAGTGCATGTTACTGTTGCTCCAGTAAATGTACTTGAAACAACATGCAAAAATGACAGCATTTTATAGCTCCTCCTTGAATTGAGTGTGATGACTATCATATGATTCACTGTTGGCAAGACTAAGTATGTTTTATCTATTTCTCCCAGCCGTGAAGTGTTGTGGTTTTTAATAATCAAGAAGCTTTACATTCTTTTGTCCCTATGAAGTTTAAGAGTGATGAGAAGAGCTCCTACTGCCATCAAAAGATTGAGCAGATAAAGCCACGGAACTCACAGTCCAGCACTCCCTGCCCAGTTCTCAATGTGTTCTGGGGAGGTTATACGCAGAATTAAATGCCCTTGAAGTCAGGAAAAGGTAGCAACAGCAGGGATAGATTATGCAGTTCATTGGAATAATTCTGCAGGCTGTTTTATCTGCATCTGAAAGACTCATTTGTCAACAGTGAAATGTGAGAAGGACCAATTTCTACATTTTATCTTTCTCTTGAAACAGAGCTGAAATGGCAGAATGCACAGCTTTTGTGATTGCTTGTGACAAGTTTGCTATTATCAGTATTTGCTGAGTCAGTATTTGTAATTATTGGAAAACCAAGGAAATTTACCTAGAAGATATTAAGTCCACTTCCGGTAAATCCCAAGCTAAATTTTGGTCTTAAGAACGTTCACAAAAGAAAGAGGACAGCAGTTCCAAGCAGATATTAGTACCAGAATATGTGTACCATCAGTATACCATCACCTTGAAAATGCCTTGGGCATCACCCAGTCTCAGCACCGAAAGAAAACAGTATGAGACTTTAGATACCCAGGCAGAGTAGAGGAATACTAAAGACCAGTATTAAAATAGTATTTGAGAACTCCTGAACGTGAGATATATTGACACGCACCTTTTCTTAAATAATTCTGAACCATTTAAAATGCTTTAAGAAAAAAGATCTTGCTAAATAATTCACAACAATAGAAAGATTGGTAAATTAAGTTCTCTGCAGTGAACACTCTGCCCAGATTTATTTTAGTCTACTTTTAAGATAAATCAAGATATCAATACTGTAAATATAAATTAAAAGCTCTCATCTGTCAAATAAGCTAATTTACATGGATTAGTCATGAAAATCCTTCCTGTATGAAATGTGGTGTAGCATGGACTAATATTCATTTTACAATATTTGTTTTATGATTGCTTGATTTTTATAAACAACAAAATTATGGCAACTGTAATTTTTTAACTAAGATATAGGAAGTAAATACAGGTTATTAACCACAACACTGAAAAACACATCATTTATGACCATTGAGAAACCACAGCTTGACACCAAGTAAGAGAAAAGAAAGAACAAAATAATACTGTATACTGTAATATTTTAAATGAAGCAGTTACTAACTGGGATTTTAGTATCATGGTTGATCCAGCCGTCACTGTGCTAGAGGACTGGGATCTTACTGTGCTGCAGTCATTCCTCAGCATTAAACACTAGAACACTGACCGTAAGGATCTACCCAGTGCCCATCAGCGTTGGCAGCATAATGGTCATGGGTATCCAACAAGTGTCATTAATAGCATTGGCCTGATCAGTTCCAACTCATACCTCATATATGTGTACTGTCAGTGAGATGGAGGAATAGCAGAAGCAGTCAAAAAATCTCTGCTAGGGAGCTGTTTTTAATGGTTAGGATTGCAAATGAAACAGAAAGACCACAATTCAGAGTCCGAGGCCATGTTTGGATAGATCTGTGCTTTACAGCATCTCTCTCACTCAGGAGTCGGTCTCAGCTTTACCTCTAACTAATTCTTCAAAGACCAAAAGCTGTTTCTGTTACCTCATTACTGTATCTTTATTTAATTATACAGTGAAAGAACAGGAAAAAACATACTGCCTTCATATTTAGTCTGTCAAATATGCTGCCTTAAATTCAGCTAACACTATTTTTTTTTAATTTATTGCAATTCCTTTTGCCTAGTATATTTTTCTAAACCTGCTGTAAATGTAATTCTCTCAATTTCAGGATCATCAATCTGAACAATGGCAGTAAATGTAATCAGGAAATGGAGAAGGAGAATAGTTTTGCTTTTAATGAATTTCATTTCCTTTTTTATTTGCTTTACACTTTAGAGTGAATGGTACATTTTGGCTGTAGCCTGTGAAAACAGAATACCTTTTATTGAAACCTGGACAAAAAGCCAAGAAAATTAGTAAAGGGTTTCCAAGGTCCTCAGTTTGAAAAGCAAAGGTATTCTGAAAGTCTAGAAATCAATTATCAATTTAACATAGTCTCCAACATCCCTTTATTTCTTACTTTACCTGTTTCTTTAATTAACTGCTTCTAATAATTTGAGTAATATTATCATGAGATTGCAAGGCTGTTTCTTGAGCATTTCTAAATCAATCATAGGATCATAGAGTGTGTTGGGCTGGAAGGGACTTTTAAATTCCCCATTGCTGGAAAAAAAAAAACCAAACACAAAAACACACCAATCTCTTACTGTGACATTTCCAGATCACACTCGGCTGTTCACAGCTACAACTGTAGCGTTGAGCATGGTTAAGATCAAGACCATACATGAGAGTGCAGGTGCTCAGATCAGGTTTTTGGTGCCTGCAAGGGTCGTATGATCAGTGGGTAGAATGGTTATTCTGATCCTCTTTTGTATATTATTCAGTATCACAAGGACACATATCTATTTCTAATATTTATGTAGGGTGGCTTTGCAGGTAATGATGGATAACAAGTGCTAGACTTAATAAAACAAACTTTCTGAATATGTTTTGTAAAGTACACTAAAATGTTCATAAAAACAAATTAAGGGAGATTCACAAAGGCTAGCCAGAACAAAGTACTGTTAACAAAGCTAAGAATATTGTATTCATGGTGGAAGATGCAAGACTTTTTCTCACTGTTTGAACGTACATGCATTCTCATCCTGCCTAGCCTTTATTTGTGATAATGCAGTATCTGTATTTGTCAAGAAGCCGGAGCAGTCATTAAATGACAAGACTGTGAGGGATTGTAACTTACATATATGATACCATGGAATTCATGGTGAAATACTGCATTATTTACCCACTTACTTAAGGTATTCTTCTTGAATAGCATGGGGTTAACTTTTGTTTATGACTATTATAATTAATTAATTTTAAATGTTCTTAATTACATGGAGATAGTACATACCTCCTTCTTCTTAAAGCAATATTGTTTTTCTACACATATCCGGGTTGTGAGAACCTTCGTAGATCTGATTACTCTAACATGAGTTGTGTCTCAGTAAACATTTTGCTTTTTTCAGACAAACTTTGGCATATACCTGATGAACCAGCCCTTGCGCTCATCCCTTCCAGATATTTTATCAGTTGGATCTCAAGTACTTCCAGTGCTGAAGGAGAATACAGAAATTCAGCCCCCGACATCCAGTGAAGAAAAATGTTCAGGATAGATCTTCTGGTGGAGACGATGAAACTCCAGGGAAAAGTCAGTAGTCAGTTAATCAAAAAAGAAAGAAAAATCTTCCACTCATTTGATTCTGGTTTATGTGTTTTAATTTTCTGTTTGCAGGAAATGCTATCAGATGGCAGAACCCTTGATAATTACAGCTCACCTACATGTTTTTGCTTGTGATTAGGTTACAGCAGCCATAACTCTATTTTGCTCAATTGCCTCAGGATGCAACAGGTTTGATCAAGTTTTACTGGTGGATGACTCCGAAAACAAGCCCAGTGTGAGAAAACCGCATCTCAATGAAGGAAAATGAGCACAACAGTACACTACTTCCTTGTGTTGCTTTTTTAAAACCACAACTGGGAAAGAGGATGCAGGACACATTTTAGGGACAACGTAGGTGAAAAGGGAACAACGGGAGAGTGGCATGAGCGTAGAAGTCCATTCAGCTTTTCAAAACTGGCACTGAAGGGGATGTCTAGGCACTGGAGAAGAGGGAACTGTTGTTGGGAAATCTGTTACCTCCTTCTGAAGTGGTGCATGAGGATGCGAAAAAAGCACAAAGATCAATGAAGATTCTTGATGCTGTTTGCAAAATGCATTCGCTTTGAAGCAGTTTCATCCATTTGTTCTCAACTTCTTTCTCTTGTTCCCATTTGCTACTTTTCTGTCTGGTTTGTTTTGTGATAACTTCCTTGTTTCCTTATGTGTTTGTGGATATTGACACATTTTTTCTAATTAGAGATTTTTCAGCTAATACAGTCATGTTTTCTATACAAAAGTGGTTCATCTTCAGCGATCTTTAATGACTACTTACGGGAAGTTTGGATGCTTTTCCATCCCAAACCGGTCAAAGAATTCTATTATCTTAATCTTTGTGCATTCGATAATGTCCTTCTTAGAAGATTTTTGAGTTCTTTACTCTCCTAAGTGTGACTCGTGCTTTCTGATTTCTGAGAACAAATGTCTGAAACCTAGGACTTAGTCTGAAATATCAATGATTGTAAAAATTGAAAAAAAAATATTAAAGGAAGCCACACTACAAAAAAAAAACATATGGAAAGTCAATGTAATGCAAGACTGAACACATCGAGGCCAGGTGTTTTATGACCCCCAACACGTATCCAGCCAGCCACGGGGTGATTTCATGCTTCCAGGAAGTCCTTCTAGAAGAGGAAATTCTCCTAGGTTGGCTGCGCTATTGCCATTTAAGAAGTGAAATTTTGACCTTGTTAAAAGCAACCTCAGAACTCTCATCCAGCATGATTTAGGTCTTCCTTGGAGCAATTGGCTCAAACTGTGTGAAAGTGCTTCTGGCTGAAGCAGTCCTTGAGTTGTTTGAGTATATCCCTGGAGGGGAGCAGGCGGCTCTGTGAAAGAATTGGTCAACAGTCGTTCTGAAAGGGGAGCAACTACCCCAGAGCTATGAACAATGGGAAAACGGAAACGTATGCCCAGTGTGTGAATCTGAACTCAAAGATGGCCTTTTTTTCTTTCTCTTTTTTTTTGAACTGTTTTCTTTTTATTTTTTTTCTTTTGAAGAACTGGTTTTACTCACTTCAGCTGGAACAGACTGTTATTAGTCTCTCAGCAGAGCTTTGTAATGGAAATGAGAAGAGACATTATCTGTTTCTTACAACCTGCTGTAAAATACGTGGAAAGAGAGAGGTATTTCATATGTATGTAAACTGAGGATTAGTCTTCCACTTAAGAGCCCAAGAACTGCTACTTGATGTCTGCTTTGAAAAGTAGGGGGTTTATCTGTCTAATAGTCAATTATCTGATGTTGTAATGAGCAGGCTTTTAGAAACCTTGAAAAGTTTCCTGGTGTCTAAATCTCTCAGCCATTTCAGTCTTTGCCTCTCTGTTATGCAGAACATTGTTTTGTTGTATAGAAAGCCAGTGCAGCTCTGGCAAATTTAATATGAAGAGACCTGCTGTATGCTGACCTTCGGGTGATCTCTGCTGCTTTGGTCTGTCCTCTTCACCTCAGCAGTATGTCATTTGTTTAAAATGGCACAGAAGTTAGAAAAGGAAATTGAAAGCAAACCTCAGCAAGCTCTGTTTCACTTGTTATTTGATTTACTACAAAATAAGTCACTTTGGTACACAGTGACTTGACAAATACTGTTTCTGAATAGCCTTAATGCAATCTATGGTAACTAAGGATGAGAGGATTTGAACTTTAAAAATGTCATGCTTGGTTGTTTTGACCTATTATTTACAGGCAATTACACTTTCTCTCTGCTGTGGCTTACTAATATTAGGTCAAGAAAAATTTAGTCATTTTACAGGGGAAAAAGAAGATTTTCTCTGATGAACATACTCATTAGTGTATTCTGTGCATTTCCCAGAAGGAATATCCTTGTGCTACAGTGATAGGAAATGTCACTCTTCAGATTGATGGAAGAGACATAAGGAATCTTTCATCTCAACAAAAGATAATATTTCCCTTCTAGTAAATGGAATGTTCCCGCTAGTATTGATCTGTCTTCCCATCGATGAAGACAAATTCTCAGTGCCAATACTCTGTGGAAAATCTTGAAATAGGAAGAGTCACTTTTAAATTACGTGCTGTAAGTTTATAGAAAGAACAACCCTCTCATAATGTGAAAAAAATTCAAAGGAGAAACTCAGCATAATACAAAGCCAGGTACTGCAGGAACAAAAAGGGCATAAACACTTTGAAACACTGTGTATTACATAGAAAGAGTATACGTTCTATAAGGGGTGACTTCTCAGTCTTCAGACTACATAGAAAAAAGACCATTTAATATGAATGCAGGCACTTTGATCTACGTACTCCCATTATTGCAAAATTAAATCTTTGGACTAATTGCAGATTCACATTTACTTTATGTGGGTAAGAAATGTACTTAATACAGAATTTCCAGAGTGCTGTATGTAGAAAGTCCTCTACATATTTGAAAGCTGAGTTTATATTTCCTTACAATGAATTATTCAGATGCATTCCATTTTCTGTGGGACTTAACTCTTTCTCAAATCTCAAAGAAAATATGGTGATTATTACAAGCTCTAATTATAGCCAGGAGGCTATATAAATCACAGAACAGAAATCAGCATTTTTAGGAGAAGACTCTGAACTCTGTGTTCTCTGATATGACTAAGGTATTTGATTTCAGATGCAGTTTATGATTTATATACTTCCAATGACATCCTTCAAAATATGGTGAGAATTTTAGGTCAGTCTTCTGTCAAAATTATACACAAATCAAAAGGTAGGACTGAATAAAAAAATAATTGTTGTCCATGAATTGTAGAGATCATGCTATGCATTTCTTCTTCAATCTGGTCTTTAACTTTCTTGGAAATGAAACCAATAAAGTATATATTGTGTTTGATGTGTCTCCTGGTGATGGTTGCATCCTTGACCATTTCACTATGAGATGCTTAGTTCTGCTTGGAGACATTGCTGGGCTCTCGGGGTGAGCATGTGGCTCAGGACTGGAGGGATGTCACATCACTGCTGGGATTCACAGGTGAGCTGTTCCTCCACCTGTTGCACTGACAGCCTCCGTCTAGCCAGCACACCCATCAGTTGCTCACTCAGCTCAGGCCCGGCACAAAATGCACTAACAACTGCCATTTTCCTGTAAAATATGTCCAGGGGCGGTTGTGCTGGAACCATCTCTCTTATCCAGGGGTTGGAGCTCTCACCGAGGGTATTGGAGAAGAGAAGGATCTTTTCCCTGTCCTTTGCCTGGAGGGATCCAACACCGTCTTTCTCTGCTGCTTAACCCATCAGTCAGTAGGCGAGACTGGGGACTTAACAGGACTGTGTGTGTGTGGGAATCACAGGGAAGGTTTATCCCTCCCTTCTCATGAGGTTTACATGGAAATGATTTGTGATTCACTGGGCCAGAGAGAGAGGGACATGGGCACAGTGAGGCAGGATCCCCACGGCGCTCCAGTCTACTCATTCATGCTCTTTGGGATTCACTGAGGATGGGAGGGGAAGGAGAGCATGACTCTCTAACCCAATAGGTAGGTCACTCCTATGGAGGTGAAAGATGTGGGTACGTCTCTGTCTCTCTGATTATACGGCTGTCATGAGGCAACTACTTGGACAAAATATAGACACAGCCCCTGGACAGGGGAGGAGAAGGCAGAGCGCTCCTCCTCTCTGCTGGGCATGTGAGACAGTGGGTTACAGAGGTTTGTTGCATTTCTTTAGCCACCACTGTTCATGTACAAAGTGAAACTTCAGCAAAGGTAGAGGAGAGCGTGCCAAGTGTGTTTTGGAATAGGCTGTTAAGGGAAGCACAAGTTTGAGTCCTCAAAAGCAGAAATGGGAATGAACCAATGTTTCTGTTTTCTTGCTAGGTAACCAGCCACAAAGCCAGAGTGAAAAAAAAATGTAGAAAGAAAAATGGCATCAGCTACAGTCAAAGTTTATAAAAAAGTAGTGATGCACTTGCCTTCACTACCCAGCTTGTAATTTTTTTAGGAAAGAAAGGATGTAGGTATCCTCAGTCCTGTATATCAGATTCAGAAAACTCAGAGTAAGTCATTGATGGAGAGGTACCTCTGAAACAAGATGTCATTTAAGAGGCACCTCTCTTACCTCTCTTTCAGGTCAACTCGCCTACTTTGCATCACTCAGTGTGATGGCAGCTGTGGGTCCCTTCCAGTGGAAAAGAAAATAGGCAGGTGCCGTGCTTAAGGAGCAAAGTGACTCACTCAGAACTGTGGACAGGGAGAGACGTTAGGGAGATTCAACAAGGGACATCCTTGAGCATTGCTGCCATGTCCCAAGGTACATCAGAAAGTTCTGTGTTGTAATCCCAGAAACATGTCACAGAACAAGTTAGTAATTTTTCTCCTGGTGCCATGAAGTCATTCTGGAAGGGTGATACTCAAGAATTGTGCTGTTGGGGAATGGACCATGGCAAAGGCAGAATGGGGAAAAAGGGCAAACAAAAAATGTGTGTTGTAGAATTTGCCACTGAAAATCGCTGAAGGGTTTCTCGAATACCCACCAAGTAAGAGGAAATATGAGAAATCAGGGAATTTTATTTAGTACAGCAGTTTCATGGCAAATTTGAAATGACAGTCATCTCAAATGAAGAGCCTCATGCCTTGCATGGCTCGTGCATACCCTATAATTAGATGCATTTTTATGTTAAATACAGTTTGTTCTGTGATGCTATCTATTCCAGACTTGCAACCAAAATTGCCCTCACAGTGCACATCTGGATGTCAATATCGGCTTCTCCTAGATGACTAGTATATTTGATCTTTAAGCCTGTCTCATGTTTTTTGCTGGTTTTCAGAGGTAAGTGTCCCATCTGGATTAAAGTTCTCTGGCCAAGATTGTTAATGCAGAAATGGTTCCTCAGTCCAGAAGTGAAAGCAGCTTTTGGTTTCTGAAAGGTCTGTGTTTTCCATGAGGCTGTGTTTGAAAAGCCAGCCACGATCTAATGTCCAATCTGTTGTTTGCTGGCACTTAAAATAGATGAATCAGATAAAGCTGTTATAAAGTTTTTGAGTTAACATTTCCTGAAGCAAAACAAAATGAGAAGACTATGGAAGGCCTGACACTGCTGCACCAATCCATTCACTTCTACAAAGGGAGAAGAGCCTCTGAAGTATCCATCCTTCATGGATGTAATTCCCAGTGAGTCATGTATTAGATATATGTAATTTAATTGCTTTAGCCTGATGCTTTGAACTGTTTCTTATCCTCAGAGCCTTTGTATGTGCTGTTGTGTTCAAAAAGTTTCTTCCAGCAAACCCTTCAATACTGAAATGAAATTGAATTTGTACTATGTCAAACATTTGTCTTTATTCTGTATTAAGGAACAAGAATGCAGGATTTCTGTGTTTTGCTTGCTATCCAAAGCTCAACGTAATGTTTTAATACACTTGAAAAAGGGAGATTCTTGTCTGAGTTACTTTACTGTCTATCAGTACTTGAAAAAAGCTGCAGTATTCTTCAGTAATGCCCAGTCAATTAAGAAAAAAGACCTAAGCTACAGGAACTGGGCACAGCTTGGAAACACTCGTTGTCTAGGAGAGTTTATCTACTCTTATATATGTATATAATAGCACAGGAAGTCTAAATAGTCTAAACAATTATTTTTTAGTCTTGGAAAACACTCAGAAAAAAGCATGGAGAGTTTTTTGGAGACAGCACAAGATGTGGCACCCCTTCTCTTGTATCAGACCCACAGCGGTACCCCTGACAACAAAACAGCTGCTGTCCCTGCAGACAGAATAAGTCCTCAAACGTGTAAAAGTGCAGGATAAAGTTTTGTAATGGAGACTTATACCCTCTCTCTTTCACCCTATACTAAGGAGCAGCTTACAGCCAACACGCTGGCTAAGCTCTGAGCTGCTCTGAGGAGTGCTGACCCAGGTCTGGGGCCTGTGTCCCTCTCCAGACACTGTATGACCTGGCTCCACTCCACCCCACTCAAAACTTGTCCGAGGGACACTGTTTGAACCCTGCTACTGCTGTCCTGTGCTGGAGTGCGAGAGTCAGATATTATGGCCAGAGATCCTTCGAGCAATTAAAAGCCAATAGATGCTGCTAATTTAGCTTGCTAAGCTCAGAGGACTTTTCATTAAGTAGTTGTGCGCGGTTTTATCTGAGGGAAGTAATTTGTCAAGTTCTCGTGCTATTTTATGTTGTCTTGCACTGGAGCGGTGGAGTCATTTGGTATTCGTTCAATCTCACTTGCTTTTCCTGCTGGCACCACATGGTAATTTGGAGCTATTTATGTGCAAAGTCAAGAATATGTCAAGGAAGAGAGAATCTGACATTTCGTTGACTAGGTAACCTGAAACAATTGGTTAAATTAGTCAAGCAACATTGAGAGCTGTACATATCAAAGGCATGCATGAAACATTATGAAAAATGTAAGTGGATTCCTACCAGACCTTTTTCCTAAGTGCAAAAGCAATGCAGGCTAGCAATCATGTATTTAAGAAGCTAGGTAATAATGTATTTAAGAAGTTATATATGATCTAAATGAGATTGTCAGGTATTACAAATAGCCTATTTTTTTGCACTTAAATAAATATTCTGCTTCAGATAAGAACATTTGGATTAGGAGGGTCATTCTGTCCTCTGATGTATTCCTTCTAATTTCTTCCGTCAGCTCAAAAATACTGACGGGCAAAATATTTTTTAGTAATTCTCATTTTGTAAGAGGAATTTAGTTTTCTGAGTTGAAAGACTGATATTACATGATCAGTCATTTGGAAAAATGGCCATGACATTTGTCAAACAGAAGAAAATCTGGAGTGATTCAGCGGTTAAAGGGGAAGCAGAAAGTCAGACATGATGTTATATGTGGAGGGGAATGCTTGCTGGAAGACAATTCCCTTAACATATGTACACATATCAGACGCTGTCCATATTAAGACATTTTCTCAAGTGTATGTTGTTATTTTTCTGAAGTCTCTGGTGATAAGCTTTATGCCACAAATAACAGGTAGAGATTGAGAGGGAAAGTGGTATCAGATGAGAAGTGCCAGAACATAGCAAAATAGTGGATTTTTTTTTTTAAATTAGATAATGGAATACTTTTACTCTCTGCAGCATTCTCTATAGGCAAAAAATCCTCAAAAATTAGTTTAGAAATAATAGGAAAATGAAAAGAATGATGCATAAGGAAAGTAGGTAGAGTTATCTGTGCCATCTAGAATGCATTAATATAGGTTTGTGAAGCTTCATACCATAGTTCATCCTACCAGTTTCTGTTACTGCAGCCCACTAACTGCTGGACTCTGGACAGAAGTCACTGAAATCATGTTGCTGTCAGCTTATTCTTGAAAAAGAGACTCGTGCTGGATATGGACATGGTGATAAAACTACTAATCAAAGTAGTTACATGATAAAATAAACTTAAAATCATGGACCTTAAAATTGTATCTGGCTGCAGCATTGGGAGGGGGAGACCTCACGGAAGAACACACTCTCAGAAAGAGGAAACTTCTGACCTTAACCTTGCATTGAAAAGCTGAAAAGCTTTCTAGCTGTAGCAAAACTTAGTGGTTCAGAAAGTTCATTATTTTTGACCTCTTGATCCTGGCATTATTTTGATATACAATCAGCCTTTCTTAACCTGGATTTTCTGTGGAAGTCATAACTGCAGCTGTCAGAAGGAGGTTGTGTGATCATGAATGACAGAGAAGATGAAACCTCTTAAGAGCCTGTCAGTAGAACAAGAGACTGTCACTCCCTGGTGCCTTTAGGGCAACAGGAGCTGTGAGCCCAGGAATCCAGCTGGAAAGGCAGCCACAAGTTCATGAATGGACTTGAGAATTGGGAAATGCTTTCTTAGTCGCGAGCTCTCCCCTCCAATTTTTAATTCTCATTTCTATCTAAAAGTAAAGATATATGAACACCGATGTCATCAGACTACAATGATGTGAGGTTCACTGTGATTCCTTTTTTCATTATGAGTTGTTTTCCCAGCTAATCAGCCGAAAAGTACATTGCAATGCAATAGCAAGTTAATAAGATTTAAAAAAAATGGTATGATGGGATTTCTGCAAATTCATTCATGTGAAATTTTTTTTCAGGGCTATTACTGTTCATTAATTTCTGGTTAGCCTCTTGGTTGTCAAGTTGTTAATGTCAGGGTAACTATGTTTGAAGGGACTTCTGAAGGTCGTGTGCTGCAATTCTCAAACCTTCTTTTTCAGTGAGGAGTATGATGAGTGACTTCAAATATCCTTTGCTTAATGCTGGAAGTTTTAAACCAGAGAACCAAACAAATCGCTCTTGTGAATGAGTGAGAAGGGTCATGCAGCTCATGCAGGTATCACTTCTCTGGCAAGCTGGGTCAAAATGTTACATTATTATAAGAGTGGAGAGACTTGACTGTGATACATCCACTTTTGCTCCTCAAAGAGTGGCTCTGAATTTAGTTTTAAATGAAACCTTACACTGAGTTCAGGGTGTAAGTCTATTACCATTGGCTTGCTGGCTGATTCCCTTTTTGACACAATCAAGGAAAAGGTTTTTTTTCTAGTTGTGGGGATGAAGGAGTGTGTTTAATATATTCTTTGCAAAGCTTGAGTGTGTTTGAAGTTTTGGTTCTTAGTGAACTCTGCAGCAAAATTAAAGTCCTCTCTGCTGGGTAAACTCCTGTCTCCTCTAGAATTCTGGAGGTAATTGTATTTACTTCCCTCAGTATGGTCTAAATGGATCTGCACAGTATTCAGAAAGCTGCATGACTGAAACATTTGTATTTTTGTATGCCCAGTTTCAGATACTTAACAAATTTGATTTTCTAGAAGTGTGAGCTGAACACTCAATGAAAATTGGGTTGATTGAACACTCCAACAATCAAATATCCGTGCAGCCCGAGTACTTCTGAAAGTTTAGACAAAGATGTACCACTTCCTGGTTTACTAAATTAACTGCATCCAAAAGCAGTTAATCAGCTTTTTCAGTGCCAGCAGGCAAAAGGAAGTTGACAACTGTTGACAACTGTATCCTTGTGTTTGTCTCTCTTTTATCGTATAAAATGCAAAAAGCATAAATCAGGCAGAATAGGTCAATGAGATTTTCAGGTAATCACAGGAAATAAGGGCTGAACCATTGAGCAGCCTCATTTTTCTCTCCCTGGCACCTGGCATGATTATTTGCCGCAGTGCAACCCATACATAAAACCATAATCACATGGGACCAGAGAATCCTCCCTCAGTATTGTTCTGAAATCACTGTGCTCAGGTGATGAATAACCTACATAAATTCCAAGGTAAAAAAACCCAGAGCATTAGCATGGTTTTTTGGGGAAGAAGTTGTAGAGCCAAAAATCTTTGTCTACTGAGACTGTAAAGCTCGAAATTTCCAACTTCTTTGTTTCTTTTTTTCTCTTGTGAAAGAAATGTATTTATGTATTGCAAGGGATGGACTAATGTTGCTAGCATAGCAGCTGTGGTTTGTGAATCTGAAAATAATGGCACGGTATCTTGCAGCCAAGTCTTTTATAACCAGACAGGTGTTAGCAAGTCAGTCAACTTTTATTGTTTTTAAGGGATCTTCTGGCTTTTGATGCAATATCCTCACTTGTATATTGTCTAGCTGAACTACAGAGGAGCTTCACAAAGCTGGGCTCTTATATCAGATGATTTGGAAGATTCCCAAGAATTCAATATTTGCGGTGAAATGCAGCTGATCTCAAGGATAAACATGACCCCTGTATGTGAGACAAGAATAGGAAAATGTAGGGAGGAAAATCCTTGAGAGGTTACCAAATCAGACCCTCAGACCTAGGCCATTGCCATATGTATCTGCCCAATTCCTGACAGGTAACAAAGGGATCAAAAATCTTTGATTTTGGTGTTATTCAGCCTCAGCACATGGGAGCATAGAGGAGGGCTGGATGGAGCACCCAGATAGAGCTGAGCCAGATCTCTGAGGCTGGGCAGGGGTATTGCGGTTCCTGAGAGGCTGCTTAAGGCAGTTGAAGCATATCAGTGCCCTCGAGACCTAAACGTAGGGAGAACAGCTCTTTAAAACACACAACTCTCTCTGTGTGACAGTCAGGTTTACTTTCCATCTGGGCCAGAAAGCAGAAATAATTACTCTAAGGACCAAAGCGATCTGCTTCTGCACAAGCTTGCATGCCATGGTCAGTCAGTTCCACTCCTTTTCTCCCTGTAGTTTTCTGTCTGCAAAGTAACTGATGTGGGCCAAGGACCTAGGTGATTGCTCCCTTCTTGCTTTTTCAATAAACAGCTGAACTTGGAATCTTTAGTCACTTGTGGGCTGATACAGGTTGACACAGCTGTGCACACAAACATTGTGTTCAGAGGCTTATGCACATGTAGGTTAATATGCAAAGGGCAGCTATTGATGAAAAGGTATTGTCAGTCTGGTCAGCTAGATCTTATAATCACAACCAAACCACCAGAGAACTGAGAGATTTCTATTACCACATTTCCTGTACTCGTAATTTCTCAAATGAAGGCTCTGTAACACTCATCCTTTATCAGCAGAGCTTTAGCTGTTCTTAAAATTTCTAAAGTAGAGTATAAAAAAGAAAATTCTTGTCAAACAGATGTTTACCACCACTGATTGATGTTCTTGCAGGAGATAATGTCACCTAAAGGCGATCAATTAGCAGCGTTTCTCTTTCTTTCATCATAAAACTCAGTAAAGCAGGAAGTAGTATGAAACTTGAAAGAAAGATAAATGAGTCTCATTAAATGAGGAGTGAGGTATGATTAAACAATAGGGTACAGCAGGGTGGGTAAGGTATCAGACCAGCACTGAACTGGGGACAACTCATCTAATTGTCACCAGCTTCCCAGCCCAAACGAGTGGTAATTCTGAAGTTAAACATAGGTCCTGAGATATGCCATTGCAATGCTAAAAATTACAGTTCAGAGGATTAACCACACTGATCCCTAAAAGTGAACTCAGAACAATCCCTGAATTGATGTGCTTGTAATTAGCCTGCGGGATGACAGCTCAGATTGGTCACGTTCACCCCTCATGTAAGCCAGTAGCATCTCATTGACTTCCACCAAGATGTGACTCTTCTGATATCAGTGGGCCCATGAAAAGGCAAAAGCGTGGTGAACATTTTTTATTTTTAATTTCTGTAAACGGCAAAATTCCTTTTGATTTCAAGAGAAGCAGGACAGACGTATTTGCTTAATTATAGTAAGTACTCACTACCAAATGTAATGGAAATCAATGTGAAGCTCTGTTTACTGTTTCACCCTGCTGTGCCTGAAGCTGGAAGGAGGTATTACTTTCCATCCAGTGAAATGAGAGTGGTACTCACTCTTCTCATAATCTCTTTGAAGCATCTGCACTCAAGGCGGAAGCTAAGGTCTGAAATAGAGGCATTTTAACAAACAGTGTCAATGACCTTGTGCCTAACGCTGCACCTAGACAAATAATTGCACCGCCATGCTGCGTGCTGGTGCTTACCTAACGCTCTCTTATGCAAGAGAAAGTAGCTGGGAGTTGCTTTGCATGTTTGACGAGGGCGAGTGGCACAGCAGTCTTGACTGGATTGCAGCCAGGGCGGCTTTCTTTCACCTGAAGAACAGGAGATCTGTGGCGCTGCTACCTGGATGCATTCATGCCTACCATACTACCATACTGCTGCAGGCTTGGAAACCCCATTGGCTTTTCCAAGCTAGTCATGCTGCTCTGTGACTTCCATTGCAGAGGCATGTCCTACCCAGGGACTGCAATGTGCCTGTGAGATTTTACCAGACCACAGCTCTACCATCTTATCAGCTTTATCAACTTTATCAACTTTGTCAACTGCATTTTTCAGGCAGCTCCAATACCTTGTGCCCTGAATCCCTTTCTGTTCCTATGCTCCTGGTTGAAGCAACTGCCCCATAACCTGATGTTCCATCTACAGCTCTCATTTGCTTGCCTCTGCTTTTTACACCTAGGTATGGAGTCTTATCAAAGTCTCCAGGGATGACACCTGCAGCTCAGTCAGCTTGCAGCTCATCTTGGAGGTGAGTAGGATGCTAGGGCTGGTGAGAGATGGCAGCAAGCTCTGCGGGGAGCATGCTGGGCTCTGCAGGAGAGCACTTCACAACCCTATGCTCCACTGACTAACCTGTTTCAGAGGGCAGATAACTCAGGGCTGTGATCTTAGTAGTTAAAGGTTTTGAATAATATCTATAAACTCCGTGTGGTATAGAACCCATCCTGTTACAGATCTGGCTCTGAGGGCTGGTTACGTGTTTGTTTTTCTCTGCTGTTTGAGATCAAAACAGACACAGGTGATGGCACTTAATCAGTTGAATTTATCCACAGGTGAATGAGTCAGGGTCTCCTTGACCCTTGAGCTCTATGGCTGAAAGACTCTGTCTTTCTGTGGAGAGCAGAGGATGATGTCCTGGAAAAAGAAGTTGATATTTCAGTCCCTTGAAGCAGATGAGGGGATTGAGCTCTGAGCTTTAATATTGTGTGTCTGTATTGGGAGTGGCAAGATCTGCAGAAGAGGAGCTGCATGTGCCTCTTGCCTAGGAAACATCCACAGGGCTCAGCTGGACCATAGGATAACTCAGGTTTGCTGGAACTTCAGTGGAGACATCTTGTCCATTCTCCAGACTCCAGCTCACCAAAATGTCAGGGCAGAGATTCACCCCCCTGCTGTCCCTTCTCGTTATTGCACAGAAAACAGTAGGAAGGGGACATCACGGTGTAGTATTTGTGGCAGCAAGACAGAGCAGCGATCTTTCCACAGGATGCAAAAAGAAGCAGAAGTTGGACATCAAAAAAAAACAAGCTGAAGGTCTCCCTATCATCTTGTTTAACTCTCTTCAGTAGCTGGTGAGTTACAACTAATATCAAAATGCACTGCTTGCTTTTGTTGGCCTGCTCATGCTGACATGAGTAACTGCAAGAACAGATTCTGTAGAAAGAAAAGTGGATTTCTGTACAGTTCCTCTAGATGGCAAACTTTATCTGTTCTATTTATCTTATCTATCCAAAAGCAAGTATGTTCAGGCTCAGCCACACTGGAGAAAACATCCTACACTACTGGGTTCCTTCAGTCAGTTCTGGAATATCAATTCCTAGAGTCCTAAACTTTTTTGAAACAAAATTGTGGAAGATTCATCAGGTCCTTGGGAAATGTATTTACTGTGGAATATGATTTGTAGTGTACAGTAATGAAATTTTATTTGAAAGATGACATATTTTGCAAACCTCTTCGCTGCACCTAACGATGAAGTTGTTGTCCACTTTACTCCCAGAGGTGTTTTGCTGTGATGAATGTAAGGGAAGTCTCTCTTTCTGCCTCAGCTTTTCTAGGTATTAACACTGATCATTACTGTCACTGTTGCTAAGCCAGTGAGGAATGACTACAAGGAATCTGAAATAGAATGAGGAAATCAATAAAATTGCCCTGAGATCTGATCCTGATTTAATTCCTGTGTAATTAGTAATGACTCCAGTGGACTTCCTGGCATAAAATTTTCATAAGACGTCTGGTCTTGTGTACATCCAATATTTAAATCTTAGAGAAGAGTGATAATGAAAATCAGCTATTTTGCATCATAGGTTGTCTTTTGAACAGCTAGAAAGTAAGTGTGATGGTAGAGTTGTGACACAGAATTGTATTGCAGATTTCATGGTATTAAATGATTTACTGAAAAGCAAGACAGCAAAGAATCAAGCCTGTATCTTTGTCTAGAAATCAGAGCACAGTCCCAGCCTTTATGTTCCGTACAAAAGAAATGCAGGTTCCAAAAGCCCTCTTGGTATTTATGAAAACGCCATTCTACCAATATATCACTGGTGTAATGAGGCTTTATATGAGAGTAGTTGTCATTCTGCATTTTCTGTGGACAAAGTGTCTACAAAGGCTGATGCTTTTGTCCAGTGCTGTTTGCATTGCTCTGCGTGATCCTTGCTGAGACCCTGCCTGTGTTTCTTCACCTGCATGAAACGGTTTGTGAACTCCAGAGAGAGGTTACTTCATTCACTTCCCAGGTGACACTGCAAATGGCATTTTGCTTAGGTGTGACAAATGGAATATTTCATCAATTTACTTAGGAGATTTGGCTATGGCCCTAATGATATATTTGAATTTTAATGTTCAGTTTAAGTTTGTCCTGTCTTAGTTTCAACACATTATTATTATATCCTTCAACCTCCATTTTCTTCCACTTTTAAAGTTGTTCACTCTGTCATGACTCTGATTAGACTGTAAGGGCCTTGGACTATGGGTTTTATTTGTTCTATAAAATTTGTGAGCAATCTTCAAGTGCTGTACGAATACCTAATAGTCCTAGTCGTACTGATTGCTCTGCTTTAAGTGATTTGTTACCCTGTTTTGCCTTTTCACACTTCAAATAGTCTTGTCCCAGAAATCACCCATAGCTTACCCAAGCTTTCTTAATTTTCCTCGATTTGATCTTCCCAGCCAGGAGATCATTGCTGCTGCCACTTGACCTCCCTCTGATTCAGGATTTGCTTTCTAGCAGAGGGATGCCCAGGTTTCTGTGCAGTTTTGCAGATCGTACGTCAGCCCAGTCACCTCGAGAGAGTTTCTCATCTCACCTCTCTGGTGAGATGCCTCTTCAATCAGCTTCCTTCTGCTGCCACGTTGCATCACACACTCATGTTCCTGCCAGTGCCTCTGCTTCTTGCTTTGAGCTCCCCACCTTTCACTTCCCTGGTGACTGTGCCTGCCCTAGATAATGAAGTGGTTTGAGCCTGGTTCTTGCGTAAGTATTCCAGTCAGGGCACCAAGAGACAGACCTGTTTTCTTGTTTTCCTCTGCTTAGGGTCACCGTGTACCTCTGAGCCCTTTGTGATCAGACATCTGCTTCACTGAAATAGCAGGGGAATTGGATTAATCTAATTCTTCTGGCTTTTACTGAATTAGACGGTCAACTGATAACAAACAGGAGAATGTGCCATGTCCTTACATGCCAATACATATAATGCATGATAATATGATTTTGGCCATCACTGTCAGTAAACATGACTGAATTGTTATGTTGTCCAAAACAATTTTTTCCACTATGTTGACAACAAAGCTTTAATAACTTAATCTGACTTGATCTGAACCGACAGATTTTCCTTTTTCTTGATTTCCGCCCCCCCCCCAAGTTTTACTGCTGAAGGAGAATAAAAAAATATGGCTAACTGGACACAGCAAGCATGACCTAGTGCACATGGTCACTGGCCCAAGGAGCCTTCTACTCCCTTCCTGAGCCAATGGCACAGCACAGCCTTCTAGCAGGTCCATTAGATAATCAGCCTTCCCTTTCCCTGTTGCATCTGATGTCATATCCTTTGCATATATTTATTATATCCCTTTAAACTGACACAGGGTGGTCGGATTCCCTGCCCTCTAGCTCTCAGCTCCTCTGTGTGACTGACAAATGACTGCTAAGTAACCCCTTCCCTCAGGTGTTAGATGGAGATGTGCTGTGGGACTGAATCCTCCACAGGTCCCTGCGATGCGCTCTTGCACAAGATGGCCTTGCTCTTGCCTTGCGGCCGAGAGGAATAATCAACATCTGAACTGCCTGTTTTCACATAGCCAGTGATTCTTTCACTCCAGTTCAAAGATGCATCTGACTGACAGATAGGTGCATGAAGACCATTTCTTTCAAGGTCCGAAAGCATCCAGATAAATGCTGGAAAATCTTTTGGAAATATGTTATGTGTAACTGCTCAGAAAAATGATGCTGTTTCTGACTCTTATGCTGAGTAAGCAGTGAAGGAAACAGTGACCTCTGATAATGTCTCAACTTGAGACACATTCTCCATTTGAGAAGAGGATTTATTTCCCTACGGATTTGTGTGTGAAATATGCTGTGGGTGCTGTGTATTGCAGCTGAGCATTACTCAAGTTTAGGCTCTTTTTTTCTTTCCTCTTTTTTTAATACTGGTACTTTGGATATGTGTAATCATTCATGCCCCTACTTTTGATCCACTTCTACTTCCTCTCTTCTTCACACTATTTGAACTTGGATACATGGACGGCGCTTAAATATTTGTGTTTATTGCATTGTACTTTTACAGCACCTTCAAGTAAGAATCAATGGAAAGACCCAGAGGAAATTATTTTCAGCCTTTTTTTCTAGTCTCAAAGTAGTAGGTCATGTAAACTGAACACACTCCTACATCCTTTGCTTCAGGCTATTGCCCCAGGCTGAAGTAGTCCCAGAGGGCAGGATCTCTCACAAGGAGCTCAGTGCATGGAGGTTATACTATCCTTTTGTGGGTGCATCAGCACTTGCACAGGTAAACTTTTCTGCCCAATAGGAAGAGCAAGGAATGAAATGAGAGGGCAAGTTACAATCTCCTTCTTCTTCTTCTTACAGTGGGCAATGAGCCTGTGACAATTTGTCTTCTTGAATCAGCCTCCCCTTCGTTGCCCTAAGTGAGCAGTATTTTAAGCACAGCACGAGTAAAATGCAAGCTCGTGTTCTGCTGTCTCCGTCAATAAAAGTGCAGGAGTAAGGAGGTTTGCAGTTCTTCATGAGTTCATTATCAGCTTTTTTGATGAGATATATTTTATGAACATTCTATAAATGCATGTGTGTAGATGTATTATGAGACTTCTCACAAATCAGAAATGTCTCATAATGCTGATGAAATGGAGCTTTGGAATAAAGAATTTCCTTCCTTACCTCAATAACAAATGTGATGGGTATTTGTACCCTATCCTGCACTCCAGTATATATTGATAGCTGCGTATCATACTTCTAAATGTGCAGTGAAGACAAGCTAACAAATTCTGTGCCTCTGGAAAAGCCATGCTTTGCAAGTCCAGCCTATGCATAATCTTAAACTGTACTCATGCTGATAGCAATACTAAGTGTATTTTATTATGAAGAGGGAAAGAATGGTTGCCAGCTGGATGGCATTTGCAAATGATCCATCCCTAATCTGCTCTTCCAGAGCACGACCTACATCTTGTTGCTATCATTCCTCTTTTCCCTGAATGATTAACTCTCGGTTCATGAGACTTTTCCAAGCAGAACCTATCCTTCAGGGTGCCTAGTAAGTACCAAGCGCTTTAGGCTGCTTGCGTTCAGCTTCCTGTTTCCTAGAGCGGAACCATCCCAGATCTTCTGAAAAACAGCATCATAAAATTTAACCCAAAGTCCCAGAGACATGGTATAATACTTTACTGGAAAAAAATCAGTCATTCCACTATCACAGTCATATATTGTCCTGTATACAGGGATAGACAAGCATCATGGACAGGAGCTGGCATGTAAAGGCCAGCCTAATATTGAGAGCAAAGCCAAGGCTGCCAGGTATCACCAGAGCTTTGAAGGGAGGGAGAAGTCCCCACCTAATTGCTAGGAAGGTGTCATAACCCAGCCTAGGCTTCCTTTGTAAGAAGATTTTCTAAAGTAAACAGTGCTCTTCAGGTTTCAAGGAAGCCCTGGGGAAAATGACTGGCTGCTCAAAGGACTTTTGTTGTTGCTTGACCAGTTGGCTCACTCAGCATCTTACATCTCTCCACTGCCCTTTGGCAGAGTCATGTTATTATGAGTATATAATTGTGTATTTAGCTACTAGCTCCTCTGTTAGGGCTACAATTTAAAATAATGAAGAAATCTAATTTATATCAGTGATGCTCCCCATATGAGCTCAACACAAGGCTATAATGAGCTAATTTATAAATGACACATATTTCCCCAAACCCAGACAAAATGAAAAATATAAAAATGAGAAGGGCTGACTGGTTATGTGCTCATGAGAGCTCATTCCAAAAATAGGACTGAGCTGGTTAAAAATGCATTTGCTGAGGTGTCTAAGCAATTGAAAAGTTTCTTTATAGTTTTCACAGGAAAATTAGACCAATTCATGAATAACTGAGTCACTGGGTATTTCAATTGGCTGTTCTTTTAGCAAGAGTTAGAAGTAACATTTTCTTCACACACAGTGTTGGCAGACTGATTTTAATTGTTTGCAATTTGATTTTTGAGAACTAGTAAAGCTGAGGGTTAAAAAAGGTTCTTAGACACAGGCAAATTTCCAAAGCAATCTGACGCTCCATTCACTAATTGAAGTTGGTGTCAGGAAGCATGTTTTAACATGACCTTTGGGAAGTTTTTTAATTTGTTGTTAATATATCAACCTTCTCTTTTTTCCTCCAGTATAAACAGCAACTTTATACAGAACTTTTTTTTTCTCCATGCCGCAGCAAAGGCAAGAAAAAGAGCTGCTAACACTGAACCAGAAGAAAAGGAAGGTGACCATTCCTGAAGAAGACACCTCTCTCTCCTTAACAGCCTGACACAGCAGGGTGGCTGCCCACAGATTAAGAAATTGTTTGAAAGCATTACCCAAGCGAGGTTGTTGCCTTTGGGTTACCTAAGCCACTGCTGTAGGTCAGCCCTGGCCCTTCCACCCCCGCTGACCAGGAGGCTGAGTCAGATCCACTCCAGCTCCAACTACGCCACTGCATCCTCCATGTTCAGGAGATCAAGTCTTAGCTGCCATCACTCGTGGTAGGATGATAAAAAAACACCCTCTGATTTCTCAATTTTGCCTGAACCATTCACCTGAGCGTTGCTGCCCTAATCTTGAGCATCTTTTCTCCCTTTGGTCCTTGATTCCTTGGGGAGGATCCTTCTCACCATCTCGTCCTTGGTGTCCAAGCTGAAATCACGGGAGGCTTTCATTCCACTGAAAATGCCAACCTGCCTGCTGGGAAGCCAGAGAGAGAAGTTGCACAGAAACTGAGCTAAGGCAGTGTCCAACAAAACCAAAATGCCTGCACACCGATCGCTGTAATGGAGGTCAAATGCAAAGCCCGTTCTTCACCCAAGCTGCCCATAAAGAAAGGCTAGAACCTTGCACAGAGATTTTTTGTACCCAGATAACGATTCAACTGGTTGTATAAGCACAAACTTGATTGTGCACGTTGTTATTCGACAGTCCTAAAAAATGCATTATAGCATATGGGAACAGTAGTAGCAGCATTAAAAAAAACCCCAACCCAATATATTTTTTTAACCACATTAAAAGTGGTGCAACCTAAATAAATTAGAAACTATGTATCTTTCCGCGGCATTAGCAGAGCACGTGAACTCCATGATCTCCAAGATTCACACACCTTCATGTTAATGTTTTTTCTGCCACCTCTTTCAGGCTGAGAAGAGAAACGATTGTTGTTTTTGACCTTGGGAGGAGTCCAAATGCTGCGGGTGGTGGCAGAGCATCAGGTGAGGAAAGGAAGGGAATATTTGCTCTTCTGTGTGCTCAGCAATGCACTTCCTTGGAAGGGGCAGAGCCTGGCACCACTAGAAAGAAATTTGCTTCTTTTGACTCTGCAGTTGCACAAAAGTTCATGAATATGGAGCATTGTATCATTTCTGGTAGGAAAACAAGCTAATGAGAGCAAAGGTGAGGCTCCTCAGGCATTTACCACAAATTTGGATCTACGGGTTAAGTTTCTGCTGCCTTTTCCTGGAAAATAACAACTCACAGCAGACCAAAAGATTTCTAGGTAGCAGCAACTACTGTAATGTGCATAGTTTTGTTACGAAACCTGTACTTGGCAATACTGTACAAAGAGAGTTTTCTGGAAAATGAAATATAGTCCCACAAGAAATTCTGATATTTCAAAAGCGTGGGAGTTTTAGCATAGATTTAGATAAAAACATGATTTATTTTCTTTTCACTTCGAGGTAAAACATTCTTATTTGGAAAAATTACTTTGAAATATATTTTTGATAATGTTAAAATATTCAAATTCTTAGCATAAGATACAGCAGATGCTAAAATCCCATAAGAAATTGGAACCAAGTCAATCAAAAAACCCCTCAGCCTCCACACCCAAGTCAGTTCCACAGTACTGAATTGTTTCAATCATTCTCCCATCCCTTGCCTCCAGATATATGGCCTGTTCCCGCAATGCATTTTATTTTTATGGAATATATTCTCTTAGAGGCAATGTGTTTTGATCACCAAAAAGAAGCCCAACATTCCTCTGAAAGAGTAGCACTGAGCACTCCGAAGCCATGTCTGCATTAGCAATCAGTGCAGAGCAATAGGAGTGTCTCTACAGAGCGTCCCCCTTCGCCTCAGGGGTTTTTTTTACTCTGAAATGCCTGTTTGTGGCTGGAGTTTGGTGCTGTTCACCTTCTTTTAGGCCAAAGCAAAGTGCAGGATCTGAGAGAGTCACTCCAGCACGCCCTCCTGATCTGAACTGAAATGTTAATGAAGTTGCATCATAATGTGAAGCTGACACACACTAGTAAAAAGTCCCATCTGCTTACATCATCAGCTGCTGAATGACATTATTTGCTGAGGTAATACTGACTTTTACAAAACTAGTATAACAAACTGAGCAAAAGGCTGTTCTTTTCATTTGAATGTCAGCAGCAGAATTGCTAATGAAGGTTAAAGCAGTTCTACAAAGTCACAAAGATCATACTGTTCCAAAGCAGTAACTAAAGGCATCACTTGGAGCATACCGTTGACCTACTCCCAAAAATGTGAAGTGTTCCTAAGTTTCAAATTTTGAAGAAACTTTGCAATACTAAGGACTCTTAAGATGATGAGCACATTGTGAGAAAGCACCTTAGGACAATGTATGTCAAACTCTTTAGTGTTGTTTGAAGATGCACTCTCTTCAAACACAGAAGGGTATCCTTGACAGGTAAGCAAGTTTGAAGTGTTTTCTGGGAAATGCTAACATCTGCTGTAAAGGCGTTCTGTTAGCTCCTAAAATTTAGTATTCACAGAGATTTTAATTAAATAGCTGTAAGAGCCACTAGCTAATGCTGTGATTCTCCATGCCAGTGTGTGTAACTTCATAAAGAAGAGTAAGGCTTCAAATTATGGCATTGGTGTAGATTTATAAGATCAGGGTAATTAACAGCATAAATACTGAGGAGTATATGCTGGCATTATATCACAGACCTCTTTTGATAAGCCATGAAGGGATGACCTTTTTTTGGTAATTTGAAGCATAATATTATAACTGTATATATGCATAAAGTAGTATCAGAGGTAGAACTGTAGCTTTTCTTATTTTCTTCAGTCAAAAGATGCTACCATAAAAATAGCATGATAATTATAAGAAAGTGAACTAGAATTATTTTGTCAGGGATATTAAATTAAATAGCTAAGTGAATAAGTGTTTTGTCTTTTGGAGGTTAGTGTCAGATCAAGCATTACAAATTCTCTTTTGAACAGTTGTGTTTACTTAATGTTCTTGGACACCTTCTAGAACAGCCTCTTTTATTGTGCAACATTGAATGTTTACATCTAAGATACCTGAATGAAGGGAAAAAGAAGTTGAGCATAGATTGTATTTTTTATTTACATCTTTGATCAAATCTCCTGATCCCAGCACAGATGCCAAAAATCAGTAGCAGCGTGGATAATAAGATAGATATCATCCCCTGGTGCAGAGAGTATTTGGAAATATGAGAGAATTCTTAAATTTTCAGGTCTATGGCTAGCTGCAGAGACATCAATAGAAACAGTACTTCAAAGCGTTATTAAGCATATTGCACTTAGATGTGAGAAAGCTGGAGTCTTGTGCATAAGATGAAGCAGCACCTGTATGTAGTGAACATAACTGAAGGCTAATTAAATTCGGCAAACACATTTCCAAAAATCATATTCTTGAAATACTGATCCTATGCCATGTTAAAAACAGTTTCTTGCTATCCTTCTCTGAGCTAATTAGCACCCAACATGTCACCCCCTTTCATCTAAGTATAACAAATACCTAGCTGAACACTTACCTGATTTTTGAAGCTGTACCAACAGTTTGTGCAGTTCTTAGCAAGAGGATTAAATAGGGGATGCTCCATCACCTTGCTCTCTGAGTAGGGGATGTTTTCCGTGCTGGTCTGCGGGGACACATTTGGCTCCCTAGTCTGGAACAGAGTTCCACAGGGGCATTTCTAGTCCTCTCCTTAAACGTAAAGCGTAATGCATTTGGAGTTTCTAACTCACTTCAGTTGTTGGACGTGGCACAAACAATCTATTAGGGCTAAAGCTTTAATCCGAGATTGCATAAATTTGGGTTCACTCTGCGAGGCCTTTTCACGGTTCAGCCTCCTTTGGTGCCCGGCTCCTTCTGCATTAAGTCTCCTTAAAATCTGAAGATACAGTAAGTACAGGTTGCCTGCTTGTAGTGCATGCACAAGAGGCAGCCTGGTGAAGATGAGTATCAAGACAAAAGAAATTATGAGATTTAAGACTAAGTTAGGAAGGAGTCATGCTCCTGAGGCTTATACCCATGGAAAAGAAGCAAAATACCACTCCGTGTTCATTAAGGTGTCACACTCGCTTGTGAGTAACATAGCCATTTCTTTGTTGACATTTTATGTGATGATAACTTGATGGTGATGACAAGTCACCATTTTGCTGCATGAAACCATGTGCCTGTCACTTGGAATTCGTCTACCGTAAAGTATTTGCTAAATACAATGAAGTTTACACATGTCCTCTGGTCAGCACATTGAAAAGAAGTCAAGAGGCTTACTCATCCAAGAAACGCGGTGTAATTAAACCCTCTAACTCTGAGCAACATCCTACACCCTAAATGATCAGTTTTATGATTTTTTTTAAATAAACATTTGTAGTTGGGGATTTTTTTCCCCCTTGGAATAATCCCATTTTTTCATTTCACATATACAATCATACTAGTGATCTCCTGTATATTTAATACTCTCAATGTGCCCTCTAGTTTTAACCTGTCATTTCCAGCAAAGATTCAAATTATCTAATCTATTTGTGCTTAATTACTGTTTTCTAAAAGAACTTGGCTACATGTACTGAGTAATAAGCAAGACTATTCTCTTCCTCTTGTTATTATACCTTTCTGTTCTTTTTGTTCCCGACAAAAATAGTTGTCAGCACTAAGGGTGAGAAGTGCCAGCTTACGCTAAATGTAGTTGAAAACTGGATGAAAACCCTGGCAATAACATGAAATCACAAGTAGTGAGAAGAGAATGTGTCCAACAGTGGTTTTAAACTGGATTCACTTTTCCCTAAACCAGAACTGCTCAAAGAGGCTTCTGGCCCCTGACATACACTTAGATGCTCCAAGTGGTGGGAGCAGCTAAAAATGCACTCTGAGGATGACACCTAACTGAAGGTTTCCACAACCAAGGCAACTACCATGCCATCTTTTCTCCAACTATCCTCCCTTCTAGAATTAAATTAATTGGTCTTCCTGTCTCCTTCGGTTTAGGGTAATCCACAGAGATTAACCATGGAAAATGGTCAAAGTACAGTCAGTGGTGAAGACCTTTTTCTTTATCAATAAATTTTGAAAGGAAGCAACTAGCACCATCATTCCTTTTCTCTTTAATGTGGGAGCATTAAAAAGGAACTTATGTATTGCCTTCATTTGTCGTTATAAAGACTTTCAGGGCTGATACTTAGATATCTACCACTCCCTACCTTTTTGTTGTAAATAATCTTGATCTGCAAAGTCTGATTTTTCTCACTTTAACACAGGACTTTTGCAGTTTACATATGACCTTCTTTTACCCATACAGGACTAGTATAATTCACTACTGGCAGAGTAAACAGCCACAGACCTGACCAGTGTTGGCCCACCAAGCATCTCCATGCACCTTCATCTGTAACGGACAGATGAACTCTGGAAAGCCTGAAGCCACAAGGAACAAAGCTGGCCAGTACATCTCTGAAGGGACCTCCTGCAAGTACAAGCGTACAACAGTAGACCAGTGGTGCATCAGCACTCTTGGTTCACGAGTCTGTCACCCAGAAATTCACAGCACAATGTAACCAGTTAGAGAGAGAAAGCAAGCTGGAAAGAGAACTTAATTGCAGCCCCCTTAACAGGCAGAATTAGGCAGTGGAAAAGCACACAGAGTTACCTGGAAATTGTGTGCTGGCAGTAGTTTATTACCAGATTCATTATTCCGCATGGTTTTGCCCTTACAATTATTGCAACTGCTTTATGGAGTCTTTTTGGTTTAAAGTCTGAGGTTTGAATCTGTTCACGTCTCCTTTGTTTAAACACGTCCCTCATGCCTTCAGGTGTATTTGCTGATCTCTGGAGCTGAAGCTAGAAAAGAAAATAGTGCTGGATTAACAGCACGTTGCATCACCCTCAAAGAGAGTGGGAAAGCACATCACCACCCCGTAGCCTTTTGTCCCCGGATCCCTTCAGGTTTCTACAGCAGCTCAGCGGGCTGATTACACTGCCATGGACCTTTCAGCCTGATGGGTTTTCTGCTTGTTAATCTAAAGGAACTGACAGTTTAAGAGGAAAAACTTTGATAGTAATGTTGAATGGGCAAGTATTTAAAGCTGCATTCCTTGAAATTACTCCAGATGAAGTAACAGTGTGCCAAGTCTTCTTGCTGCTGTTTGCTCTGCAGAAGTCTGCACTGTGTCCAAGAGGGCATATGTGACACACAAGAGATTACCCTGCCAGGGGATGCTTGAATTAGATTTTGCCTAGAAATATGTGATGGCTTTTCATTTGTGATCTTGAGAAATCAAAATGTTGAGCTGCTGTTTAATTTAAACTAAAAAAAACCCCTCAAACATTGCAACAGTGTTATACCATCTTCAGGAAATCTCATTCTGGGATAAATTTCAAGTGTTCCACACAGGTCCCCTGCTTTTGCATCTAAGCGGTGGTGACATGTTCACCAGTGGTATTGCTGTGTATTGCCTTGTGGGCAAAATATTTGGGGTCCAAGTAGAAGTGTTCCAGGGTTGTCCTAGAGTCTGCAGAGCACAACTTCGTGGAAACTGGTTCATCACCGTCTCTGAGAAAGGAATGGAGAAGTGCAGCTAATAGAATAAATACAACATATTTGTTTTTCTGCAGTTTCTGAAAAGCAGAATTTGTGTCAGTAAATGTAGAGGTTCACCTCGGAGCTAGTCATGCTGAGTCCTCTTTAGAGACAACAGAGGAAGAGTCAGTTCACAAATGGGTCTAGAGCATGGTTCATCTCCTCCTACAAGAGATGCCTCGAACAGCTCAGATGACTCGTCCTCAGCATGCCTAGCTCTCTCCACTGACTATGGAGACAGCCTGGGCTGACCACCTCATACAGGGTTATACAATGCAGGTGTCTGAAACTCAGAGCGAGGAAGCAGACTCTCACTCCAAACCCGTGGAAGAAACAAGATAACTCTTCCTACAGCCTTTTGCACAGAGCAGCTCTGGGTCCAGTGTGCGTTGTGCCTCTCACCTGCACACAGCTGCTGGGGACATGTACTTTGCTAATGCCACACTTTGCATCCTTGTGTTTTATAACCTCACAGCTCACTGCTTCCAGGATAAGGCAGCAGTTTGAGCATAATTTCTCCCCAAGTGTACTTCATCACTTCCAAGGAGAGCATTGTTCCCCTTTCCTCCCCTTGCCCCAGTCTGGTAGCACTTGCTGTGCAAGCAGCAGATGCCTTGCAGTGAGAGCTGAAAGTCTTTTTCAAAGAAACACTATTCTGCCGAATGAAGCATTTTAGGGTCCTTCAGATAGAATTGAAAAGCAAAGATTACGCAGATAGTCTGGATGACACCACCACATGCCTCTGTGGACCAATATATTCAGGATTTCATCTTCATGTTGCACTAGGTAACAGAGTTATTACCTGAAGTGGAAGACCTGTGCTGCTTAAATAAACAATTGCTTAAATCTGCTCCATTTTCTGGCAGTTAGGATCCACCCTCAGGCTTTTGGCATATTCCTGTATCAGCGTTGAATTGGACAAGCTTTGATCAGTTCCATGGAAACCTGATGACACATAATTGTAGGTTATGACCAGATATTGGGGTGAGGATGAATGTAGCATTATAAGGAAGCAGCTGTGAGCATGACTTGGTTATTTTGTCACTTCGGTGACAGAAGTGGAGACAAGCATCAATTGCACAGTTACTGTAAACCTGCACTGTTTTTTCAGACAATGATTATAATTACAGGTATGAGCTTCTTGGAAGATCAAGCACCACAATTATGGGATGTTTGTCATTTGAATGCTCTTTGCAATAACTCACATATAAATGTATGCATCGGTTTGAATGCTTGGAATCTATCCAAAGGCATAAATGGCTGCTATCACTTCATACTTTAATTTCAGCATTACAACAGAATGGTCCTGTGTGTAAACTCGACTCTTCCTAGTGTTTTTGCTGCAGTGACAGTAGTGGCTCACTGAGCTCATTAGACGGTTTTCATAATTTTTTAGGATTTGATGTTTGACCAAATGCATTGACCCATCCAAATGTTATCTCAAGCACCAAAAAGCTGAGCTTCAATTGCGATTTTTCACTTTTCTGCTGTAAAAAGTTGGAAACAACTCCCACTGTGCCTTCCATTTCCAAAGGCTGGGTAACAGCTTTAATTGCTGACATGTTTCACCCACAGGCAGAATTACAGTTCAATAAAGAGAATAATTTTTTTAAAGGATTTCTTGGGCAATTTTTATATTATCACTTTGCAAGAAGCCTTTCTTTTTTTATAACAGTCCTTTCCACTGAAATTCTAATCAGGCCACTCTAATCTGATACCCAGTATGAGTTTTCTAATGTCACAATAATATGATTTTTGAGAAGTCACTTACTGCAACTGTATGTAGTCAAACAATACAAGTAAATGCACGTCCTTCTGCAAATCCACTTCCAAGGGTTTCTGAGATTGCAGTTCTAAGTGATTCACTTCTTACATCTTAGAACATGGCTCTGAAATTAATGGATTATGGAGTAAGAAGTGAGTAGGATATACATTTACCATCCTCCTGTTCTGTAGTAAATCTGGCTGGCGGTGTTAAGTCATGAGGAGAATTATGTTTCAAGACTAAGGTAGGCTTTCAGAATGTGCCAGTGTTAGCGTGCAATCAAGGGGCATTTCACAAAAAGCTATTTCCCCACAGCTATTATCTTCAATTCAGCATTGCCCAGCTTAATCTGTGGACTATTGCCCATGTTAAGAATTTCGCAGGATTTTAGTATAAGCAGGACAGTGAATAAACAAATTTCTGTTAAGAACTGTCTTACAGAAATAGGATGTAGAGGTAAGAAAGCAGTGACTTAGCTTCTTCACCAACAACACAGAAAATGTAATTCCTGAAAGTTTTTGCAAGCTTTTCTTAGTTTTCAGCCTTAAAGGGGTCCTCAGTATATCCTCTCAAGAGTGTTGCCATCACTAGAGATATCTTCAGGCTGAGTGTGAAAATGCATGGATTATGGCAGCGGAAGTAGAGGCAGGGAAGCCACAGCAGCTCCATCCTGCACTCCTGACAAGCCAGCAGTCATTGTCTTCCAAGTAGAGCAGGTAAAAAATTATTTGCTCTAACTCCAGGGGAAAATTAATTCACTGTCATGCCTTTTACAGCTCTCCCAAGGAAGGCCTCTCGATGAGCAACACACAGAAGTGGGGTGAATACAAGCACATCTTGCACTTCTTGCTGAAGTATTAAAAAAAGTGCAAGATTCCCATGTGAGTGAATTCAACCTCTGGAAAATACAACTTTGCATCAGTTTATTCAAGCTTATCTGCACATAAAAAAAAACACAACAAAAAATCCAACAGCAAACCAAACTTTGTACACTTGTTGAGTTTAAGTTTTCAAAGAAAGAGAAGGATAAACAGGATGAGTATTTAGACCTGTCGATATAATGTAAGTACTTAGAGGCTGCAAAATGAAAGGTTTTATTTACCCAGGTGAGAGAAAAAGCAGGAAATTGCCATATTATGTCATTTTCCACCAAGGAACCTCTGATGGACTTGCTGTTTCCAGGAGGGTGTAACAATCCTAGAAGTGAGAATTGATTTAAATTTTTCTCTCAGCATTCTGCTGTGAAAACAGAAACTGAAATTCTGCCCAATTCCATAGAGTTTCTTTTTTCTTTTTTTTTTTTAATATTACAATAAGGTCATGTTCCTCTTGAAGTGCAACACTTTACATGCATGAAATCTCAGATGCTCACTGCTTATTGTCTGCTTCATCCCAGTGTTTTACAAGTGTGCAATAATGATGGCTTCCTCTTTCATCCTGCATGTTGCATGTAGATTTCAAAGCATTTTCCAAAGAAAGGGAACTATAATTATGCATGCGTTAGAGATGGGGAAACAGAAAAACCAAGAGGTAAAGCAATTTGCCCAGGGTGACAGGGCAAATTAGAGGCAGAGGCAGGCATAAATCTTGCATCTCCGGCTTTTTAGTTCCTTGCTAACCACAGCCTTGCTTGCACTTGATGATGGTATCACCAACTTGCAAGAGCAACAACAGTAGGAAACTGCTATGAGGGTACTACAAGATGCACCCTCATGTGAAATTGCTAAAGGTCTTAATGAGGGCCCATGGCAATCTGTCTTGGTCATGGGGTTAACAAGTGGTAACAGCTGGGAGGGGCTTTCAGGGCAGTGCTGGGGGGCTCCTCCCTGAGTCCCCTGCATGGGTAGACAGAGGCTGCTGAAAAGCAGAGCAACCTTTATAGTTGCTGCACCGAGGAATCTTTTGGTACTATTGACCTCACTTTCTAGGGGATGCATTTCTCAGAAATCAGGTCCACGCAATTTGTTCACATCAGTAGCAATCAAGAGTTCACCAGCGGATGTGGAGCTGTTTTCCCCCATGAGAAATCGTGCCTTGGGGAGACGCAGTGGCAGCCTTTGCCACCTTGGTACACAGCAGAAGGATTCCTGCTCTCCCACAGTGCAGGAGCGTCGGGATTACACCGCTAGCTGCGGTTTATTTGGCACGTAAAATAGATTTTAAATTATTTCCTGTATATTTGCAAGCCCAGCAAGTAGTTTCCCTTTAAAGTGCACCAGCTGTGACATTTGGTAGGTTCTGTAATTTCAAATGAGGCGCTAAGAGACTACTCCTTTCAACAAGTTTTTTTTAATGAGGGTGGGTACCTGTTGCAATGAATCAATTAAACCTCTTCTGACACACAAGATGTGTGCTGCCAGACCTGTTTCACAGGTTTCTTAGGAGGGAGGATAACATGTGACAACACACAGAAGCCAAGAGTACTGGAGAAGATCAGAAGCTTGCATGACTGAGCTTAGCTTTCTAAAATATTTTCTTAAAGCTCTATTCAAAAGACCACTGACCTTTGCAACAGGCAGCACCATGGTGGAGCAAGAGATGCTGCTGTCTTGTGCTTATCCTCAAGAAAAGTGTAAGTGACCAAATACAATTTTGTATAAGGAATGAAAACAGGACATTGGAGAAAGGAAATGAAAGAAATGTTCTAGCTAGTATAATTGAAAAGACAGAGGGAGTAGAGGGGAAATGCTAAAATAAGGAAATAAGGAAGCTATTAGCTTTATATTGTAGGCATGCAATTGAAATATGATTAGTGTACTTACAAGCAAAAGAAAGGATGTTTGTATGAAGAACTCTGATCTAAAAGCATCTCAAAGAAACTTGCTTTAATCTCTGACTTTCCGCTTATATTTGCAAAATGCTGTAGCGTGGGGCTGCTTGTGTGGCAGAGAACGTGAACAATGAGCTTTGATTTACTAACTAACTTGTGTCAGACTGGAGTGCTGTGAAAGCATTTTCTAGAAAGACATGGTATGATTAAAAACAATGTCTTTTTTTTTTTTGTCTTTTTTGACAATGAAAAACCTCTTTTTCCTAAGGCGTCAACAAGCTTTCTAAGACTTTATCCAAATGTCAGCTGAGAGTTATGGTAGAGTGCAAATATTCCCAAAGAAACCTGTCACAGAACTTCTGCACTAACCAGAAATTTTATTTTTATTGCTAGAATGTGTAGCACAGGCAAGGAAGAACAAACAAAAATTCTGTGTATGTTGCCTTTTAAAATGACTAGGAATGTTTTAAGACTTCTGAAAACCCCAAGTCAGATTTCCAGTGTGCCAAAGATGAGTATGACAAAAATGTAGAAATGTAGCTGACTACAATGAAGTCGGGTAACTAAGTCTGAACTGGACTTGTCTGAACAAACTACTAAGCAAAGGTAGAAACGGAACTAGTATGTCCTGAAGCCACTTGAATACACTGCTAGAACAAAGTTAAGAGCAAAAAAACCCTCTCTCTTTGAAGTCAAGAAACTTTGCCTTTTGAATGGCCTGGCTTGTTTTGGCAACTTCATAAGGTTATTTATAACTTACTCCAGATAGAAGGATCATCTTCATTCTGGATGTAAAAATGTCACTCTATACAGGGGTTTCTGTTGGTTATCAGGTGTGGAATAGGACAGGGATGTCGGCAAAGATGCAGTTTACTCACAGAGAGATGTTTTCTGTTGCATCTTGTTTTCTACTCCCTGCAAAGTCCCATATGCAAAAAGCAACAGTTCAAAACCTTACGTACAGGGTCCTGCTGGGCTGATTTAGGAGCCAGCTCGCTTGTAACCAACTGACTGTAACAAAGTTTAAATGAAGCCTAGAGTTAAAATGCCTGTGCTACGGAAACAACAGTGATGCTTTCCTTTCTGCTGTGTAGTATCCTGTTCAAGGCTTTTAGAAAGCAGGATGACAATTTATTTTTAGCTTTGCTGTAACTTAATCAATATCCGTGAGCATTTTTCTCTTTCATGGACTTCTTTTTTTGTTTTCTATTGTTCACTGTAATGTTAAAAGAAAACAAGAGTCATACTGGGTTAAAAGCATCCAGTTGCCTTTTATGGAACAAATAAAAGGTAATTGGAGCTCTCAAACTGCTCAGTTTTGTAAGTGAAATGTAACTTAATACAGCACGTGTAAGAGAGAAAAGGAGATCTCTTCGGTCTCAGTTTAGCCCTCAATTTCGCAGAAATGTGCCATGCTGCACTTTAGACGCTGAAAAATTTGCATGGAAAAATCAAATCAAACCCAAAGGAAAGAAATCCATAGGAAGAAGGAAGCCACATAATACCTCAGGATAGATGTGCTGGGTCCTCTAATTACACCTTCTGGTGGCATGAATCAGCAGTGTCCCCCCTGAAGCCAATGGAGTTACCCCATGGGCTGAAGAAAGGGCTATGTGAAGGACTAGCCTCATTGCATTTACAATATTAAGCAGTCGCCAGGAACAAGCAGTGTAGGTATCTGACATTAAAAAGACAAACTGAGCACATTCTAGCTGTAAAGGGTCAAATTGTACCTCAGCAGGCAATGCGTTTCAACTCAAAACTACGTGCTTTCTTGTCCTGGTCCAAAAAGTCAACTCGCTGCAGATTTTAGCATATTAAAAAAACCCCAAACCCAACAACTAAGTCTTTCAAGAAATCCCTTCTGCTAAGCAAAATGGTCATGGTACATCTCTGGGAGTTTGCAGCTGCTTGTTGGGAGCTGTTGGCTTTGTATCTGTCTCTGTGTGAAGTCAACAAGAAAGTCAAAACTTTGCACCTGAACCTGTGGTTTGGCTATCCGTGACAATGGATTTCCATGTGTTTTCTGCTTAATGTCACTTGTCTCCCTAAATGTTTTTCAAGCTAAAAAATAAGACCTTTATAGGGTGGTTAGTTTTTTGGTCCTTCAAGACACACCGGGCATTGAAAAATGAGCCCATAGTTAGTCATGGGACATGTTTTCATAGGTCTGTGAAAGTCCAGTGTTGTAGTGCCAGGGCATTCGCTCCACAGGCAAATACTGCTCTTTTCTTGTGAATATTAGCCGGGGTTTTCTATGGTCTATCACTGTGTTTCACCAGGAGGTTGGAGCAAACTACTGATTTGTAACGCCTGGCATCAGGACTCTCTCCAGGAGGCTTGTCTCATGAGAGATTTGACAAGACCAGGAAGATAAAATGTCCATAAACAGCACCACAGAGGTTAAGATCCTGACATCTCACAGAACCACAGAATGTTAGGAGTTAGAAGACACCTTGAGGGATCATCTAGTCCAACCTCCCTGCCAAAGCAGGATCACCTAGAGTAGGAAACACAGGAACGCTACTGTTGTGTGTTTTGTTATTTTTCCTTCTGTGTCAAAACCTATTAATTGTCAAAACAATGTTGTGGGAGGTGAGCATACCGCATGCAGGCACAGGTAGCTTGTTTTGGCTCAGCATACCACCTCCCTCATCAACATTTCCAAAGGCATTTGAAAAGCCCCTCTTGGCAGAGATGGTTTTCTAAGGAAAATGTACCAAATCAGCCATTACAATGGATTTTACTCCTCTTAGAAAGCAAATTGTATGTAATAAATGCAGTTTCTTCTGGAGTAATGGTAAACAGACTGCTCAGCTCTGTGACATAGTCCTAGATATTCCTAAATATATGCTTGCAAATGTAAATTTCAAAGGAAAAAAGTAGAAGCTATCTTTTTGCACTTCTCTCTCTATATTATTGTTTATTTTAATAACGTTTTAATATTTTTCTCATGTATTTTTGATATCTTCTGTTAGCTTGCTCCTTTTGGTAATATTTGTATATTCCCAGAGCCCAGATCTTTATTTTTTGTAACTCTAGAAGAGCATATGACAAAAGTACACTAGTCTAAACCTTTACAAAAAAATGGGAAGCTAAGTTTAGAAAGAAAAAAAATTAGTCTGAATAACATTTTTTTAAATACTATTGTGCTTGTACTTTAATTATCTGTCACACATTTAATAACTATTGAAATTATTTTTATCAATCTTTTCAAAAGCCAATCACCTTTAAGGTGAAACCTAGCAAGGAAATGTCAACTCAAAAGGATTTGTGTTTGGCGTGAGGGCGTTTTGTTTGTTTCTTTGCTTGTTTTTGAGGATTATGTTTTCCCAGCCTTGAAATGTCAAGCATACACTTTCAGGAGGGCTTACTTAAATTTCAGATTTGAAAAAGGATGCTAAAATTAATGCATTTCCTTCTCACTTCTTTAGAGCATCACTCTGGTACTATGTGTGTGCTGATGGGAAAATGTGGGAGGTCTCTGTCCTCCTTATGTTTTGAGGAGACAAAACCGTGGTGATTACGGTCTAGGAGGAGTCTTGAAAAGCCTTTCTCTAGAGCAGTTTTCCCAGATTTTCACTCATCCTCAGCCTCACTTCTCTATTTTCAAATCTAAAACCTTTTGGTTGATGGTATCAGAATGCATTTTTTTAAGACTTTGACTAAACAGATGAACACCCTCAAAGCAGGAGGGAGTCTCTATTAATGACCTCACTGATTATTATTTTTTAAAAATCGCCTATCAAATTTGCTAGTAAAGACTTCAGATTTTTTTTTTTTTTCTGTTTTGGATTGTGGATAGACATACTAAACCATGTCAACCTAAGAACTGGTCCCAGGTGGACCACAAGGGAAAAAAGCCCCAGTTATTTCTTCATGGACAGCTACCTTTTAGAGATCTACCAGGGAATCAAATATTAATTCATTTAACACACACCCTGGAAGTTCCAGTTAATGCACATTTTATATCAAACTGTCATGTTGTGTTAAATTGAGTGTCTTGGAGAAATCAAAATATACTGTCCCAATGTAGTTACTGTTCTTGAACAGAGCTGTCATGTTGTCAAAATAAAAGATTTATTTAAGGAAATCTGTTTTCCAGGGAGTTGTGCTGCCTGACTGTCAGCTTTTTTGGCTCTGATTTTTTTTGATAACTTGCCAGATTAACACATCTGTGTATGTCAATATAATCTATAGCTGTAGTCAGCTAATAGGAAATGAAGTCTATATCACTCCTTACTTTTTGAAGATCAGATCTGTCCATAGGAAGAAAACATTAAACTGAAAACAAGCCAAAAGAAATACACATGCTCTTTATGCACTTCTCATCTCAATGCCACATTGGAAGGTATTTCCACAGGAATTCTTCTGTGTTGACTTATCTCTGGAAGAAGAACTTATGCAATGCAAGGGTGAGCTCAGGCAGAAATATAGGAATTGTACCAGTCAAAGGTTACCAAGAAGTGTATTTAGTGAAGCTGTTTAAGTTAATGCTCACTCTGACGAGATTGGCCACTAAAATGCTCCTCTGAAAAACACATCACAGTGGGTATAACCAGTGCTGGCTACTCGTTTTCCACACAGATGCTCTTAGTTTTCCCAGAAATATGCCAGGCTCAGTTGGAAAATGGAGCGGGAGCTCCTCCAGGGTCTGGCAGCTGTAGAAAAGGCTGCTCAGGAACCTGGAGGACACAGGAACTCTGCCCACATGGTGTCCTTGTGTTTAGTGTTTTGCTGTTTCTGCTGCTGTGGTAACGTGGGTGGGAATGCTACCAGCAGCTGGAGGCGTTCAGCTCCCTGCGCAGGCAGATGGGCTCCGAGGGACAGCGAGTAGCTGGCCTAGGCTGGCTTTGCAAGGAAGGGAAATGAAGTTGGGGAAGAAAATAGAAGAAAAGCTTGAAATAGACTTGAAATATGTTTGCTCTATCGGTCAGCATATGCTTTGCCTCTCAGAGGCGCTTTGTGACTCATTGGAGAGTTTTCCTTTGTGTCATCCGTGAGGTTTCTGCTGTGCTGGATTTCCAGGGGATGGAAGCTCTGCTGCATTGGCCGTGTACAGCTGTTGGTAGTGAGGGGTCTACTTACTCACATTTATCCTCGCTGATGTATAGCATGGCTTTGCCTCTAAAAAAAAAAAACCCCATCCAGTTCTGCTATCATGTTTTTGTCCCAGTTCTGCTGTCAGTTGCATCACTACTGAGTCAAAGTTGTAATGGGGTAACTGGGAGCAAAACTTTGCACTGTGTTTCCTTCCCCAAGGGACAGTCTAACACTGGATGCACTGCAGTCTGCAGGAGCCTCTGTCCCTTGCTGCCTATGTGAAACGGTGTCAAACCTGTACAAGATGTTCTGATCTGGGACTTGATCCAACTGAGACATTCAAGACTAAAATCCCAACAAAGCTTGTGGTGATTAAGTTCAAGGATTTATTGGCTCTTAAGCTTACCAGGAGCTTGAAGCTGTACTTCTATGCATGTCCCAAGTTGTTCCAGTCTTGGTGGAGTTAAGTGAGCAACTGAAGGCTTGCTTTGTACGTATCCCTAAGCCTACTGTAGGGACAGCCAGTCCCACCAGTGTCCTCAGAGCAGACTCAGCTTTCAGTGACCTATTTCTCACCTTACCACATGCAGTGGCTGTTGCTTTTTGCTACTGAAACTCAAAATTCTCCTTCTCTGCCTGAGCAATACATAGTAGCCTGATTATTTACTTAGAGGATTTGGAAATTTTCATTCTCTATTTGAATAGGGAATATTCAATTGTAGTTGCGTTCAAATCTGTTTGGTCTCTTAAGGGAAAGTCTGGCCAGCAGGAGAGAGGATACTCTGGCCATGGTCAGCCTGGTGGTGGTCATGGCACTCACTCCAAGCAGAACTGGACAGTTGTGAGTTTATTTCCTCTGATGGGATCTCTTCTTTTTTTTTTTTTTTGTTTTGTTTTGGTTTGGTTTGGTTTTGGAGTTCACATACAGCCACCACTGGTTTAAACACAGCCAATCAAGAGTAGGCAAAGGCCAGAAACCTGGTTGCCCTCATGACAGGTGAGTGTCCTGAGCATGAGGAAACATGACTTGGTTGCTTAATATGCTTTTTCTCTTTATGGACTAATGAAGCTTGAATTGTTCCTGCACAGTTGCAGCTGGAAGATGAGGAGTGTATCCCTCCAGCCCACTCACACTGACCCACTTTAGAGCTGTTAACTGTGTAATCTCTGAGGAGTTGGGGGGGCTCCCACACACGCTGTGCAGCCGAAGCAGAGAACCGAACTTAGGACATCCACTTCCCAGGTTAAAGCTTTAGCAGCAAAGTGTTATATGAATGTGTGGCAACTGTGGCGAAGGAGGAGCATTAAAAAGAGTAAAAGGCCTGCTCAGTTCTCTGAAGGGGAGAAAAGAAAAAGAGGGGAAAAAGCCCACTATATTTTGAAAGGGATCTGTTTGGCAGATCCTGGTCAAGTGCAAGTATGCCCTTGCAGGTCTGGCAGGTGGATTTTAAGGTTCCTCTCCCCACCCAGCCAGCTTTATTGGTGCATGCTAAGATGCTTGGGGTTGTTATTGCAGGCACCTAACACTCTCTGTGCACTTTATAGATCTGTTTCTCAGGATTCAGACTCTGCTCAAAGGCCTGAGATCTTAAATATGGGTTATTACATCAGCTTACGCTGAGTCACCTAAGATCTTTATTGAATCTGGCCCCAGTGCATTTTCAGGCTTATTTGCAGAGCGGCAGGTATTATTGCCAGCAGTAACTGGGTTAATAACAAGGCCTTCAAGAGAGAAAGCAATTTGTAACACCTGTGATGCTTTGACTGAAACGTGTTCATTAACCGTGTTCCCAGTTATGTAATAAGCAGAACAATTAAAAAAAATTACTTCTCTTTGCAGAAATCTCTACAGTGCCTGCTGTCTGTATATGGCTGCTGTATCCTGTTTGCTCAGTACTTCCACAGTTACAGTTGCTTAGAACATCCTCAGCAGAATGCCCCTTGAGTTTTAGTAACTAGGCAAACGCCAAAAAAAAATAAAAATCAGACATTTATCTTCACTGTGGACAGACAGTTGTTGTTGCACACTTGAAGCCTGACAGATGTGGTTTACTGGCAAGTGGGTGAGAAAAAAGCAATATCTTAAATCATACTGGGGGGGAGGAGTGCAGCTTTTCTTCAGTCTTGGAGAAAAAGGGCTGAAAACTTTCAAGTTGTTCTTAGCAGCTCCACACACAACATATGGTCGTTCCTGAGTTTTTGACCATTCTCAGTGTGGGACTCTGCCAAATTAAAGTTAAACAAAAGTTACCCTTACAAAAATATTTAGGAAGCCCTGTTTTAGAAGTGAGTGCACATGTTGGCTGTGACTCAGAGCACACCCACACACTGGGTAGACAGATTAGCATCTAAACCACTAAGCAAGCTCCAATTCTTGCTCAGAAGGTCAAAAAAGCCTGGGAAATGGCCATCACTCCCTTTCTCCTCAGCACAATCATTTTTTTCCAGATTACAAAGTAATTTTGGATGGCACAGCAGCAGTGAAGTCAACTGATTTATTGTCATAAACAATTGTGTTCCAAGTTGGGAACCATTTTTGTCATTTCTGGACAAAGGAATAAAGAACAAAATTAAAAAAAAAAAACAACACAAAAGAAAACCCACCCAAAAACCCCAAAACAAACACATAAAACCCCAAACCTCTTCCTTTGAATTTGTTTCTTGTAACATTTATTTCTGTTCCACAGAAACCACTAGGATATGTAAATCTTTTACTAGGGAGGCACATTTTAGATTATCTCCTTGATAATATGCTTGTTTTGTCCAGAACTAGAGAAGGTCAAATCTGGTGTCGTTTTGATTTTGAGTTTTATTTTTTTCGTTTGGTGTCATAGTATCAGAACACAACAGCTCCAAAGACCAAGACTACCATATCCAGTTCAGATGATGGACACAAAGATGATCACGGGGCTGGAGCACCTTTGGTGTGATGATGGGCTGAGAGAGTTGGGGTTATTTGGCCTGGAGAAGGGAAGGCTCTGGGGAGACCTTATAGCAGCCTGCCAGTACTTAAAGGGGGCTACAGGAGAGATGGGGAGGAGCATTTTATCAGGGAGTGTAGTGATAGGACAAGGGGACAAACTGAAAGAGGGGAGATTTGGATTAGATATTGGGAAGAAAATCTTTTCCATGAGGGTGGTGAGATGTTGGAACAGATTTCCTGGAGAAGTTGTAGATGCCCCCTCTATGGAAGTGTTCAAGGCCAGGCTGGATGGGACTCTGAGCAACCTGGTCTAGTGGGAGGTGTCCCTGCCCATGGCAGTGAGGTTGGAACTAGATGATCTTTAAGGGCTCTTCCAACTCGGACCAGTCTATGATTCTATGATACGCATTTCACTTGGTTTCCACATACTGTAGCTGGCTTGTTTTCAAGTCCCTGCAGCTTTTCTGGTGTTTCCAGGAATGTAATGGATGCCCACCCCTTCTGCCCTCCTTCCCTCTCTGGGAAAACACAGGGATGGAGTTTGGGGTAGAGCTAATAGCACCAGGAGCCTTTTTAAGTTGTCCTGAAGTTTAAGATGCCTCCTATCGAGGTTAAAAAAAAAAAAGTTATCAACCAAAAATTTCCATATTGATGCATATTTTAAAGAAGGTTTTAAAATAGCACTGTAAGTTTGTGTCTTGCCCTGTAACCCTAGGGTTTCGTCTTTTCTGGAAAGAGTATTTGTGGAATCGAAAGGAGGTAAAGCTCAAAGCCTCTAGAGGTGACAAAAGTATGGAAAGAAGAGAGAGGCAGAAGTAAGGTCAGAATCAAAAACAGTTTCAAGATTTCTAGCCATGGGATCAAACTGAAATCTCATCGCAAAAGGAAGATGGCTAGTTAGGCAATATGGGACATTAAATATTCTAAGTTAGCTCCAGGGGTTTTGTCTGTGCTTCATTCAGTACTTTACTGTCATGGTCCAGCTAATGAGGAGGCTGATAATATACAGCGGGCATGGGGAGTGATGGCGGAGTCTGAGTAGGAGAAGCCCTTTTTCATTTTTCTTCTTAATGATAATGGAGGAAAAGGGTCATAAAATTAGTGATGTGTATTTCAGTAATATAGGAACAGCCCAGAGGTATATTTAGCTGCAGACTAACAGACCTGCAAGATGTGTGGCTGTTGTTAATATTGCAGCTGTACAGGCAAAGAAGGGCTTAGTTAAATCTTCATTAACAGCTCATCTCTTGCAAAACCATGGGTGGAAATACTAACTCACCTTGCTGCCTTGCAGTCTGAATCTTTCTTCCCCCAGCATAGCTTTTCACCGAGCTGCGTGTTGATCTCCATGCTTCAGAGACAAATGGCCTTATGAGCCTGCTAGAGAATCCTCTGCTAATGTTCAAACCAGTAGGAACAAGAGAGGAAAAAATAAATGGTAGGGATGAAATGGCTTTTCTACCTTCGTTCTTCTTGCTGGTGCTCTGTCAGAGGTAGTCCAAGAATTTGGTCTGCAGCGCCCACTTCATTTGCCTCTGTATAACAAACATACAGAATTCTCTAGAACCAGTGTTCAATAAAACCTGCTTTTCTTCTGCATTTGCAGTGCCATTTCAACAAGCCAGCTCTTGTTCCCTCTTCCAGAGCAACCATCATGTATTCAACAGTGAGGGTGTTCTTGCCAAGACATTTTTCTTATCAGGGTCATGCTTTTAAAAGATGAAATGTCAAAGAATCTGTACGATTAATCTTTTGAACTTTTCCTGTTAATAAACAGAGAATTCCCTCTGGCTTCAGAAATGTTTTCCATTAACTCTTTTCCTTCAACGCTGAGTGGTACTTTTGAAGTTTGTCAGAATCACTTGGGTGGCTATTTCATTTGGATTTTGCTTTTTTTTTTAATTAAGAAATCCACCCAACACCTTTCATTAAGAATATTTTTTATTTTCATTTAATTTTGTTTTCTTTATTGCATAAATGAGGGCATGTCCTGTTCTCCCATCACAGTCCTGCAGGAAGGAGCTACCCAACCTTCCTACAAGCAATAGTTTGTGCTCAAAGAAAAGCGATACTGAACAATTGTGTTATGTTGTTAAAGAGAAATTACTCAGGGTTAAAAAAAAAAAAAAAAGGCATATTTCTGTAAGAGGTGCTATGCTACCCATGGGGATCAGCCTTGGGAGGTGTGAAGGACCATTGCTCCTCTGGAGCTGTGGTGTTCCCCAGGCATGCAGGCTGGCATCTGCCGTGGTCATGACACAGGACGAGCTAGCAGCACCTGCATCCCTGTTGTTTTGTAACCACCTGAGATGACAGGAAGCTATTGGCCATTAAGTCTGTTTTAATGGCTAGTAGTCATGGCTTCTATGACTGAAAAGCCTATGGAAACTGTGGTTCTGGTCTGCCATTTTGGATTTTGCCTATGGCATTTGTTTATATGTTTTGGGAGGACTCAAGCAAGTTGTCTTCCTTCCTTCCACACCTCCAGATCATAGCTTGTTTGCTGTTTTTATCCTCGTTTCCTTGTTAGCTTTTTCTTCCTTGGCAATATCAACTTCTCACTGGTGATCAGAGAGGGCCCCACTCAGCCACTGGAGGAGAAGACCTGGGATGAGGGCTGGTGGCCAACTCTCCAGGCATCTCCTCTTCCCTTGGAGAGGCCAGAAGGATGGGATGTTGTACTGGGCTTGAGCGACAAGGTTCCTGTAGTAGGGGGGGCTACACGTGTGGCTTCTGTGAGAAGCTGCTAGAAGCTCCCCCCACATCCAATAGAATCAATGCCAGACACCTCCAAGACAGATCCACCGCTGGCCAAGGCTTGAGCCCATCTGAGACAGTGGTAGCACCTCTGGGATAATAGATTGAGAAATAAAAATAAACCTGCACAATTGCAGGTGGAGAGAGGAGTGAGATTATGTGAAAGAGCCCTGTAGACACCAAGGTCAGTGAAGAAGAAGGGGGAGAAGATGAGGGTAAGGTGTTTTAAGATTTGGGGTTTATTTCTCATTACACTACTCTGATTTGATTGGTAATAAATGAAACTAATTTCCCCAAGTCAAATCTGTTTTGCTCATGATAGTAAATGGCGAGAGATTTCTTCATGTCCTTATCTCGACCCACAAGCCTGTCGTTATATTTTTGTATCCCCTGTCCAGCTGAGGGGGGCAGTGATAGAGCAGTTTTGATGCACACGTGGTGTCCAGCCCAGGGCGAACCCACCACAGATGCCTTCTATTCCAAAGGCTTCCCTCCTAGTGGACACATGTGCCTGCCCTTCCTGTGGCCTGTGGGCTCTGCTGGAGGCATCAAGCCCTGCTGCGAGCCGTCATTCCAAAGCCATGTGGAAACACAGTCTTCGTTACCTATTGAACCTCAGGTAACACTTTCCATCATTTCGGAAGGACAAGGGCCAAGACGGCGTCCGTCAGCTTTACTCAGACCACCTTGCTGGTGTGATTCACTCTGACTCTCCATCAGAAACCCCACTGGTATTTATCTGCCAGCTTTTGGTGTGCGTGGTGCTTTGTAGGCAAATACAATTACAAGACTGTGCTGTTTTTTCACTAGGCGAAAATCTATCAGGTGACTCATTCCGTCAGCTTGATTTTATGTGCTCAGATAATCTAATATTGAAAACCTGGAAAGATGCACCAGACTAGTTACTGTGATGAGTGAGCAAACAACATGTAGCCTGTGCCCTCAGTGAAAAGGCAGGGCTCTATTTTAGTTTCAGGTACAGAATTTGGTGTTTTCATACCATATATTTTTTTAAAGGTGGCCACATTGCATTTTACTAGGTTAAATCTTGTTTAACCGAGGGAGGAAAACAGATCTGTGAGGGATCGTTTAAATCACATACATCCCTCTATCTGCTGAGAGCACGTCAGCACCATAACAAAACTCTTGCAAATTATTCCCACTGCCCCCACAGCCATAGCCCTTTCCTAAACTGGGGTGCAGGTGTTTACAAACCATGAATGCTGATTCCTAACAGAGTCAAAAGGAAGAGAAAGCAAGCTAAAAACTGATAGCAGAGTGCATCTACTAGGCAAGTTCCGTGAGCCTGAAGGAAAGACAGCTATCAAATCAGGTTTGATATACTAGCTTCTTCCCTCCAGAAAGATGTTTGCATCATTTTCCACTGTTTCTTCTCTGCAGAGAACATATCTGCTGCGTTTTGCGTCAGATAAAATGAGTTAAACAGAGATCTGATTCATGAAACTGGAATCTTGAGATGATAAACTTCCTGGCAAAAGGGACTCCTCTTCTCTCTGGTCTGATTAGCACTGATGATCCTGCTGGGAAGGAATACTTATTGTATAACATATTACAGGCTGTAGAGTTATATAGGTGTAGTGGCTGTTACTACAGCCCCTGGGGCACAGTGGCAGCATAGCCTGCACGGTGTCAAATGAAACACGGCAGTTTCTAGCCCAGCAGTTCATGTGATTATGTGTACATGGAAAATTTGACTTTATAAGGATATGGCAAGTTCCTTCCTGGCTTTTTGTGCCACTGGAAGATGTGTCTACAGTGTCCAAGAGGAGTGTAGTGATTTTCCTGAGTCTGAGCCACAAAACATCTGCTGGAGAACTAAAGAGAGGAGAAATTCTGCGAGTAATTGGTGGTGACAGATGATAGCAGCTTCTCAAGGGCTGTGGACTCTCTGCCGTGGGAGGAGAGCAGGCTGGGCAGGCAGCTGGGTCCCAGCCCAGTTCAGCTCAGTAATCCCACCTCTGAAACAGCTTGTGCTGTTTCCTTCACATATCTCCAAACTTTCACCCCTCGTGTCACTGCAGACCTGCTGCCAGCCCATCCCTCGGTGGAGGAGCTCACAGCTGGAGATGCCTCGTACAGCTCTTCATGCGCAGGCTGCCTAGCTCATGGCTTGGGCTTTCCTTCTGAGTTTCTTCAAAGACAGGGTCAGGGTGCTGGCTTTAGAAAAGCTCTAATAACTTGTGGTACCTCTGGAAATAGTTCCCTTGAACTTCTTTGTCCTCTTCAGAAAACTGCTTGGAGGCCACATACCAAGGATGGAAATACAACATAATAAGGAGTCACGAGTCTTTTGTGTAATCCATTGTGAGCCAGTGAGTGTAAAATGCACCAAGGTGCATAAGTTTTTTTTTGGAATAGATAAGCTTCACCAAAAATAAAAGCCCATTTTAAAAACAAATGACAGGCACCTGGCTGTACAGTGGTTACAAACTGGAAATGGACTAGCAGCTTTTAAGAGAAAATCCACTGTGTCTTCAAAATATGCAGAAAAAATAGGAAAGAACAGATGAAGCAAACAGAAAGGACAGGTGAATTCATAGAAAGAATTGAAATGCTACTTTCATTTTCTGGTAGTGTGCCAATTTGCAATTGCTAGATATTATTAGCAAGGTGAAAGGTGTGAATTACAGTGATAAAAGAGTCATTAAGCCAAATTCCAACAAATATCTTCAAACTTTGCTTCATTTCTGATGTAACATAATCTCATTTTAGATCTATGTTTATGTTTAAAGGAGTGAATTAACCCACTTGGTAATTGCAGACTAGTTTATCCTGCTTCTGATTACTCTACGGGAATAGTGTCACAGGGCAGTTGCTACAGAGCGCTCAGCACACCTGGTAGTTTACGTTGCTTTACACAGGCAATCACGCTGTCACTTGGCTCTTTACTGCCTCTAAAATGTATCACGCCAGCAGCAAACCTGCATAAGAACCACCTACAGTGGAGATTTTTGTTTTGAAGAGAAAATGGTGGGGTGGAACAAAAGGCTACTCAGAAAAATAACCGTGTCTTCTATCGATGATTTTAAGAATTGGTGTTTCCATTTCTTTTTTTCTTTTCTTTTCATTCTAAAATGGCATTTGGCTTAACACCGCGTTTCCTTCAGGCTTGCAGTTCAACCTGTGCTTTCTTCAATCCCTCTCTCAACCCTTCTCCAACACAATCTTTACTCTTCCCTGGCCTTGGACTGTGTGACCACCTGGTGCAACCGTTCCCAGTAGGATCCCAGTATTGCCATACCTGCCCTGTTCAGGTCACAGAACAGCCCAGCTGCCTTTGGAGGTTCTGTGGAAGACAAGATTCATGACTTACTAATTCAATTGCTGTGAACAGTTTCTTCAAAGCATTTCTGATTCTTCTACTCACATACAATGTTGTAGCAAAAGATGAAACAAGTCCACCCCCCTTTCTCTGACTGTTTCCTCAAAAATATGCATCTGTTCCTCTTGATCGAGATCTCCATCACTGGCTGGGGGCAATCTGCTGTGGGATGGGGAGGCTTTTTTTCCTCTTCCAGGACCTGTTTTTCTATATTAGAAACTTCTCAGTATTACAGAACATTTGGTCTCCTTAGATTTCTAGATCCAAGATGTAGCAACAAGTTGGGATCTTCTTTTTTCTCTTTTTTTTTCTCTTTTTTATTTTTTCTTTTATCTTTTCTCTCTTTTCTCTCTTTTCTCTTCTCTCCTTTCTCTTTCCTCTTTTTCCCCTCTTTCCTCTCTTTTTTTTTCTTTTATTTCTTTGTTTTTCTTTTCACTGTGATGTATTATGGAAAGACAATGTCCTTTTAGGCCATTCTCAGCTGAATGCAGTTTCTCAATATTTGTCTTCCCTGTCATTTCTTCAGAGTCATATCCTTGTCTCTATTTTGCTGTTTCTTGTTGTTTCTTTATTAGTTTAATCGCACGTATTCAGCCAAAAGACCATCACGCAGACAGCCTGAGCTTCCCAGCACTGGTAACAAGCTGTTCTGTAAGCAGTAGGACCATAACAAGAAACTCTTGTGCAGATTCTCCCACATTTAATAAGAAGTTGTGGGGTTTTTTTCTACACCAATGGTGTATTAACAGTGTTTCTGTTCCAACTTTACTCATCAGCCTGCTTTCCTGAGTTTGTAAGAGATGCAGAACTTTCTGACAGATTTGATCAAAACTATATTCAAGACCTTTTGGGGGTGTGGGAAGAGAGGAGGAGGACAGGAAAACAGAGAAGCATGCTGAAAGCATGATAATGTAATCCTTATTTCCTTAGGACACCAGACCAAAGTGTATCACAGATAACTTTCTCCTCCCCCACAATATTCAAAAATAAAATTTTAGTGAATCCAGATAAAATGTCAAAAAATTGAGTTTGTTGAAGTGAAATATTTCAGTGAATCCAAAACAAAGGTGATTTGGAACTGACTTCTAGAGAACTTGAGAACATTTCAGCCTTCTGTTCTTAAGTAAAATAAAACTTAAAAAATAATCCTGTCCAAACACCTGCAGCCCTGTACAGGAAAAAAAAAAAAAACAACAAAAACCACCTTAGTGCTTTTTTCTTTTTTCCTACTAAGTACATAATGGAATAGGATTCATGCATTAAGTATGCCAGCTCAGAAGATAAGCATTTTAAATTGTTGTAACAAAACCCTAATTGCTCCTACAAGTTCCAAACATCTGAACAAAGGGATGTCTAGCAGATGCTTTTTCTTTTCACATCATCTCAGACCTCTTGACTAATTTCTTATCCACTGGCTGAGATTCAAAGAAAGCACTTAGATGAAAAGTGGGGAAACACAAATTCTTTGGCTTATGTAAGTAAAGGGATTGTCTTCTTTTTTCTGATTATAATGACAAAGACTGTAGCCATTCCTGTTCATCCATATTTCCAATGCAAAACCTTTCTGGGCATAGTTTTTTCTAACCAACCATGCGATTCTGGTGTTACGAATAGAAAGCTCCGCAGCTTTCCCAAGTCAAAGATGTTACTGGAGTTTGGGTGGAGGTGTTTTTTTTCTTTATTTCCGTTTTGGACTTCAGTTGAAGCCAATTAAAATGAGAATTTCATGTTTATTGGGAATCTGAAGGTTCTGTAAAAGGACAAATATTTCACTCTAGAGGAAAAAAAACCCTAGTGTTTCAAAATGTTTCACAGTGGCAGGAAAAAAATGTTTTCAGAACAATCAAAATGTTTTCTTTATGAATGAAATTGAGCTTGAATGGCCACTTTCCATGTGGCTTCCATGTGGCTTTTAAGACACAGTGAGAGGAGGGACTAGTTGTGAGATAGAAGTCTGGAAACCACCGGTTGAGTCAACTGTGATTTGAGGCTTACAGGTTCTGTACTGCAGAGTCTAAAGCCAAGTGTCAATGAAGCTAAAACCCCTGGGTTACCAGACCCTTTTTTCTGTGGCAGGAACCTGAAGGAGTTTTCTTGTTTGATTGGTTTTTTTTTTAATTCCACGTGGCATGGCTGTGCAGGAATCTGACTGAAAAACCCACAAGTATTACAAGTGCTACAAGCTGTAGGAGGACTATAGCCTAGCAAGTGTCCTCTCAGGTTATCTCGTTCCATTGGCAGTGTTGGGTGATTTATTTTTTTTGCAGCTAAGCTTTGGAGAAACATTTAATTCTCAGAAATGGAATTTTCCAGTAAAAACATTTTGTTGGAAAATACCCAGTCACCCTGACTTTCACTGCCTCTCTTGGACATGTTTATTCTTTTAAGGTTGGCACTGAGGATTTTTAGGAACAACTAGGGTGTAAATGTGGTGGACTTGGAGGAGGTAGAGGGTTTGTTACTTAGATGTCTGGAGGTTGCACTATAATGGGTGCTGTTCTATAGGGTGCTATGACTACATCTTGTGTATTATACAGGTTTAGCCACATTTTTGTGAGCTATTATTAATGCTGACTTTCAGCATACGCCTTTGGAAGCAGTACAGTCAATGCATACCTGCTTACAGTGGGAAACTAAAAAGCCTCAAATTTCCTCTTGGCTGGCTCCTTCCTCCTACGCCCAACCCGGTCCATGCCATTCAAAAACAGAACTTGACATCAAATCATTCTCTATTGTTGGAAAAACACTCATAAGAAAACCTACATCCCCTGTTGTAGAAGCATTGGAAGGTTGCAGAACAGGTAAATTCGGAGATTGCTGCTTTTTAGATTGTTTGCAAATGTGTCATCTCCATTTTTCACCCTCATCTAGTATTACTTTAGCAGCAGTAGCAGGACTGGGCACCTCAGCCACTTTCTAATCAAATTACCCAGGCCTCCTCCCACTCAGGTGGAAGTCTGGTTGGATTTGCCAGCTTGGATTTATACCCTATGGACATGAGTTCAGAAGCACTTTATCAGCTCTCACAGCTTCAGTTGCCTTTTTGCTGAAGCAGAAGTACTGTGGCAGTTATTAGTGTTACTTCTGCATGGCTGCACAAAGATGGATTAGCTACTGTACGTAAAAAATTAAGCTATTTAACTCAGCCACGATGACCAGACTTGTTACTAAATGCAAAAATCAGGCTTCAAATCAGAAGCAGAGAACAGGATAGCAGAGACTGGCAAGTTAACAAGGAAAATGCATGATAGATTCAGACTGGGCTTGTTTTAGCATCAGGAGGATCCACATAGAGTTTGAAATATTCATAGAACAGGCAGGTATCAAACTACCATTCTTTTCTGCACAGAAACCTAGAGGGCTCAGGTGCTCTGCTGGGATTTATCAGTACAGCTTCAGCTATTTCAGTAATACTTTGATACTTCACGATAATTAGGGTATTTTTGTCTTAGGTATGCTTCATCTCACAGTCTTAATTTTGCAGATGGGTAAGATTATTTTTAAGGAAGTGCTTATAGGCCAAAGTCTAATTTCTGCTTTACTGGTAAAACCAGGATGAAAAAAGAAATAAGACTTTCTATTTTAGATATTTGTGTTCTAACAGTTACTTTGTATCTATTTTTGTACAGAAGTCATGCTAATTTCCAGCTTTATTAATTAATTGGTGCCATAAGTGTTTCATGTATAGAGACGAATTTTCTAATGATCCCTTTGGAAATGGTTGTTCTGAAACCACCAGGTATATAAAGCCACATTCCTGTCTGAGATGGATTCACTCTGGGAACAATCCCTGCGTAATTAAAAATTATTTTTGGACTTTTTTTAATTCATAATTTTCTAATACCGCTGAAACTCATTAGCATGCGAGACTTCATTTATTGGAATATCCTTGAGCAGGAGCAATAGCAGAAAGATTGACTTTATTAAAGACAAATGTAATCCTTACAGTAATTGATCTACTGTTCACAGCAAAGAACTTCATTAGCCAATGTTAATTTGAGGCAAAAGTAAAAAATCACAAACTTCAAAGTGAAGGTTACTAATTTTCTTTTGTTTTTCCTTCCCTAGTGGCTTTGCCATTCTGAGGTTGTCTTTCCACATATCACACAAGATGAAGCCATGCAAATTAGAATGGGCTTCAATAATGCTTTCATGGATTATGTTAGCTGTACATCTAATCCCATCTATGGTTTTACCTTTGGGAAAGATTGGGCATATTGCGGTCATAACTGAACCAGTGTGGGATTCATAGTGTGAATAAATATATATTTTTTAAAAGAAAAAGGACATGTTCTCTTAAGGCTGCCCTGCTATTTCACATTAGTTCCTCCTGAGGATCAAGCCATATAGACAAGGTAAAAGGTGAGGTGTGTTCAGCACCCTTCCTTCCCAGCTTTCCTGGAGAAACACTGGAGCTTCAGTGCTGTAATTCCCTGGAGTGCACTTCATACGTCCTGTCCCACTTGCTCCCTCCAGGACCGGGGCCTGAGCTGGTGCAGGGCAGAAGGAGGAAACTTGAGGCTTCCTTGCTACTTAGCCCTGCAAAGGCTAATACCTTTGGGAACGTCCTTTTATTTCTAGAAGGACAGGATTTGGTGCAGGGCTAAATCCCAGTTTCCTTCTGCTTGCACTATCTCTTTGCATTTTCCAGTTGCCTTAGGGATGAAGAAGCCATGGAGTTACGCTGTCTGTGCAGCACCTAAATCACCGTTGTCCTCCAAACCCAGCCCTCTGCTTCACATATTGTTTACTGATTAGCAATGGGTGTAAATCTTGAGGAGAACCACCCAAGCCTGAAGAGAACATGTTGTTAAAACAGAGGATTGGGCAAGTCCATGCCAAGCCACAGCTTCCAGTCACCATGGGGAATTTCCACAAGCCTGTATGTGAAGTAGCAGCCCAGCATTCAGTGATGCTTTCCTTCACTGAGTGTGAGTATTTTCAGTGGACAAGGCACAGATTAGCCAGAAAGCTAAGTGTCTCTCCAGTGATTAGTCTTTCCCATGATGTTATTTCCAATAGATATAGATAATAGATATAGATACTAATTGCCTCCCGAAAGCCAGCAAGGTGTTCTTGTTTATTTTCTTAACGTGATGTAGAAATCCAGCTGAGTGACTGCACACTGTTAATATGCCTTTACCAATGCTTTTATACTGTTACAAATACCAGCAGATTACCAAAAGTTCTCTGTGGAAAAATAAAATTGTAAATGAAATCCTGCCCTGATTAATTCTGAAGGTCTCACTTCCACAGGAGTAGGTTAGGGATTTGTTATCACAAGATGCTGGGCACTCTCTGTATTGCCGTGATCGAAAGCTGAAGATGCTTAGCACCATGAAGAACTGGAAAAAGGTAAAGCCTTGAGCTAAACAGAACTGGTTCTGTTTAACTCGAACCAGGACACCCTTGAAACAAAGTTGTACCTTACTCTCATTCAACCACATATTGCGGTAAGGAGATACCAGACCCTGTCTTTGGATCCTCAGAACAAAAGCAGACAGCGCTGCAGCCTGATGAGTTTGAAGAACGCAGGTGCATGCTGCTCTTGTGGATTTCTCTTTCAGCAGAGTATAAAATAACTGAGGTTCAGGAAAAATATAAGGAAAAAGAAGAGGTGAAAGACAGCATGTTATGAAGGCATCTTCCTTCAAGCACATGTTCCCTAAAAGACCATGACATTTACACCCCTGTTCCTTTCTGAACTTCTGAACTTCAGTAGCCTCTGCTATTGGAGTTCCTGGTGACTCACACGATTTATTTATCCCAAGACGCACCGTACATTTGATACTTACTTCAGCTCTGTTTTGGGTAGTGTTACTGTTAGTCTTTCAGTTTTATAAACAGCTGTATGCAGATGATGAGAGATCCAGGCTCGCTGTTGTTCTACGTGCGTGTAGGGCAGTTCACCACCCAGTCACAAAGCCCAGAGGGGAGGCAGGGATCGTCACCGAGGTACAGCTGTCACAGCGGTGCAAAACATCGGATTTCAACACGGCTGGTGCCGACGAGGGTCCCAGTCAGTTTCTGGTTGGTAGGGATGACTGAGAGCAAAGGAAGGTTGCCCAGTTTTATCTTCAGAGACCCAGACCCAGAATTTCTTTCTGTGGAAATAAATACATTTCAAACATTGCCATAGAACAACACTGGGATTGGTATGAGCTTCCTGAATCTGAAGTTAGTTATATTTTGCTTTCCCTCACCTTCTCCAGTGTCAGAACTGGAATAGCACTATTTCTCCCTATGATAATGTTTCCTTTGTTATTTTTTTCCACACTGTAATGCACTTTCATTCATTAATTTTCCTAAAGAATTGAATGTTTACTTCCTTCCTGCATTTGGCATTAGTTAATGAAGTGCAAGCAAATGTTAACTGAATTCTTGAAGATGTGTATCTGTTCTTTCCTTTTTCTAATTAAGGTTCAACACAGCCAGATGCATGTGGGGAAAATCTTATTCCTATGCTGGAAACAAATGCAAGATTCTGCACCAAATAAATTTTTTTTTCAAAGCTGTTCATGGCTAAAAATAGGAGAAATGACTTATCTCAGAATCAACAACTGGAAGAGCTTAAAATTGAACTTAGCTATAAAACCCAGAAGTCAGCAGGGTAGCAACCTTCAAACTGCTCATGTCTTGGCAATTATCTCATCCCATACAAACAGACTTTGTATGCCATGATATTTGGGCATGGATGAAAACAAGTGCGTAGGAGAAGGATTAAGAAGAAATGGGAGGGAACCTTCAGGCTCAGGGGATCTTAAATGACTTCTGTTGAAAGAAAACAAAAGTATATTTGATACAGGCCCACATAAAGCTACCATGCACTATCCCAACTGCTCATGTTTCTTTATTTCAATGATTAAGTAAGAATCAAAATTATAGCTTCATTGAAGTTGAACAAAATTCAACAGGAATGATGAAGCCAACTTTTTGGGATCTACATTTGAAGGATGATTTCATCAAAGACGAATGTCACTAGCTGTCCTAGGAAAAGGTGAAAATATAACTAGAAAATAACATTGAGTGTCATGAATACTTGGTCAAGCCTGTTGTTGATATATTTTGCTGACCCAGCTGTGTTTCCTTTAATGCTGTGAAACAATATTAATTTTGTCTAGCTGTGATGACTATAGTGCTCAATAGTAAAGAACAACCCCTTTATCCAGTGTTGGGGAAGGGAACTGCTATGAAAGAACATGTGGGGTGTATTCTCTCTCATTTTGCTTTAGCTGGATCTGTGTAATCCCTTTGTAATTCTAGTGCTGTCAGGAAGAGGCCTCCTATTGCCTTCAGGGGAGAGATGGATCCAACTCCAAGCCCTCAGTCCAGCAAGCCCTTATGCATGTTGACAGCTGTATTACTGATCAGGGAGCCAAATGGCTATCACAGTAAAAATGCCAGAGAGAGGCTCAAGGACTGAGACAGCAGTTGGAAGAAAGCTAGGACTCTAGCTCTTGGCTGGAAGAATTATAGCTATGGACACTGTCCTGGATATAGGCATGTAAATCAAGTCAAGTCCTTACTAAATGTAAGGAATAAACAGTTATAACTTGCAGGTCTTAAGAGTTTTGCTTTCAGCTTATAGAGGAGACTGTTTGGTTGTTGGGAGTTTTTTGTTTGTTCATTATTTTTCTGGTTTTTTTTTTCTTTTTTCTCTTCAATGTACCTTATTTGGAGCTAGGATCTGAATCTTCTCAGAGTTTCAGGAAAGGCAAGTCCTTGGCCCTACCCACGAGGTACATGGAGCAATAGCTAGTCTTGCAATCTCAATGCACGTGGCAGAAGCTGAACTGTGTGGTGATCTACACAGGACTGATAAGCTGCTCTTCTTCCTCAGACTCTGCACATGTATAAATAATAGGGAGACAGAGACAGGGATATGATGTAGAAGCCTCCAGTTATGCTCATATGTGTCCAAATATACTGTTATTATCATTGAAGTCATAGTCATATCATAGTATGGCCTAGGCTGGAAGGGACCTTAGAGATCCTCTAGTCCAACCTCCCTGTCATGGGCAGGGACGCCACCTCTCGACTAGACCAGGCAACACATGGGGACCGAGCGGGAATCGAACCCGCGACCTCGGTGTTGGTCATTGTCAGCACCGCGCTCAAATCAGTGAGCTAACCGGCCCCCTGAGAGCAGAGAGGGTTTCTATCACATGAAGTGACCCAGAACTGGTATCTGGGTTGCAGCATTGAATAATATAGACTAGCTTACCACAGGAGCTTGAAAACTAAATTTAAGAAGTTACAGCTTTCCAGAGAATTCCACCAAATTGCACCTGCGCAAAAGTACTGCCTGCACCAGAAGCTGTAGTAGCACTGCTCATGTCCAAAGGGAGGTGAAATCCTCCTTGTGATAAGCTTATGTGTGCAGTTATGGGTGTATCTGTAATTAGAGGCAATGAGGAAAAGCATGGCTTGCTCAATAACATACCTCCTCCCGTCATGCCAAACACAGACAGGAATATGCCACATGATGAAATGGTGATTCCTCTGATTCCTGCTCTTTTTCTCTGTACTATGAGCTCCTATTAACTCCTCTCCTCTGCTCAGCTGCAGGTTTGAGCTCTGCTTGCTGCTGAGCAGACGACTCCCTCGAGCAGGTCAGTACACAACATGTATCAACGTCCATTCTTCCGTTTGCCCTCGTCTTAATTTACATTACTTCCTCTCTGCAGGGAATCTAATTTGATCTCCATTGTAAAGCTCAAACATACTTACAAAGTGCATCATCATCATCATAACAAAGATAAGTAGCAGAAGAAATGAGAGCCTTTGGGAGCATCCTTAGGAAACAGTAAGCTGCTTTCTGTGGAAAAGGCAAAACTCTTGAAGATAACCTCAAAAGACCACAGTGTGCAGTGGAAGGGTTGCAATACATGTCAGAAAGGAGTTTGGGGAGAGAGGAAAAACAGATCCTTAGATATGGGATTTATATTTTGTGTTTAACTATTTTGGCTATTACTGCACATGATTGCAGTGTCAACACACCAGAAACCACAAGAGCATAAGCAACAACAAACTATCAGCTCAGTTTACCAAGGCTAATAGAGCTGGGAGTTCCACTGTTTTCTTTACAGCTCATGTCACATAGTTTAACAAAAACAAAAAACCACACAAATCAAAACCCCCTCATTTCCAGAAGTCATAAATTATTATTACCATGCTGTAACCTGGTGTCAGCAGGTTCCTGGCCCATGACTAAGGCTGGTAGGCTGTCCTGCAGCACAAGTGTGAGCGTCTTCCAAAGGCGTTGGGTGCGGGAAAGGCTCTGCTGGGCTTGGAGTCCCGGACACCCAGTTTCCAGTTTCTTGTTTGATTGAGAGCTTCAAGACCGTGAGGCATTTCTGCAGGAAATGGAGAGGTCCGGGGCTGCAAATCTGGAGCTTTATGGAAACTCCTCGGTACAGCGAAGAGGAAGCTGAAGCACTACTGGGGACGCTCGGGGCCGTTTCCATGTGCAGGGCACACGGACAGCAATGCCTTTCTCGGGAGGCACAAGTCTTTGTAAGTACCAGCCAACGTGAGCAAAGTAGCACGGGCAGGATCAGCAATTTCTGTAGAAATGTGCCCTTTTTGTTCTTTTGGGTTTCGGTGGGGTTTTTTTTGGTATCCGTTTTCGTCTCACCTTCCCTCCCGCCCCGCGGAGTGCGCGGGTCAGGGACAGCAGACGAGCTGCGGTCACCAGAGGGCGGCAAAGGACTTGCGGAGAAGAGCATAAGCTCGGCTCCCTCCAACAGAAAGGGAGGACGAAATGGCCTTAAAAAATGATGGTGGTAAAACAGAAAATACGTGTCCTATTCTATCAAAGCCAGGACACAAGTGGATTAATTTCTTTTTTTCGGATTAAAAGCTAATTTTATTTCATGCTCTGAAATCTTTTTAAAGAAAAAAGAAATGATAAAAACTGCAGGAGTATCTCGTAACCTTATGGAGAAGTGCTAGGCTTCTGAAAGTTGGAATTTTTTTTCTTATTCTTTTTTTTCCAGCTCTTTCCGAGAGTCATCATGTTGTTTGTGACTTTGTTATGTGCTTTGAGTAACTTCAGGCCATTTTTATAAGCTTGGCTCTTGTAGTCTGATCTCGGCTCTCTGCTTTGCAAAGATAGTATTTTTTATTTTATTGCTGTGTATATTCAGAGTGTTTGGTGTCACATCCATACATACTTTTAGAGACTTTTAATGTCAAGGGTTTATGCGAATTACACTTCCTGCAGGTTTGTCACCAGAGTAGCTCCTGACTCATCCATGAGTTACCCACCTGCAATGAAGCATTTCTCTCTCGCAACCGGTACATTCATACACAAAGGCACTCAGAAATACCTATCTACTGCTGTTCACACCCTCTCTTCAGGTCAAGTGTTGACTTTACTCGACAGATATTTTTCCTTTTATGTCCAAAATGAGATCGTACTGTTCTTTCTATCTGCTAGTGCTAGAAGGTGAGAAGGGCTGGGCAGGAGCTTTCTCGTGTTCCCCAAGCACTGTAAATTACTTGTAAATACAGGGTTAGAACTTTGTAATGCAGGTAGAAATGGAAGCGGTATCTTTTTTGTTTAGAAAGATGCTCGCTGTAGACCTTGCTGGTACATGCTTACAGTCATGAGATACCATGACCACGTACAGCATGCTTTGACCTCTGTCAACGTATCTAATACAATCTTACTTCTCTTTATAAATTTTACCTTCTTGAATTTTACCCATCAGAAGCCGATAGAAACCTGTAATCTTTGCCAGCTTGTACAGTGTATCCATTTGACTGAATGTCACTGGTAAGTAATGACTATGAGTCCTCTGTCTCCTCTGCATGTCTGTGCCTCTAGTATCCAGATCATTAGTTTTTAGTATAGACACTTACTACAAGTACTAGTTGTCAATTAAAATAGAAGTCCGCAATTACATCATGCGAAAGGTATTTTTGGCCTGCAAGGAAGGAGTGTATTGACTTATCAGCATGGTCTGCTAGCCAAGTATAACTTTATTTTTTACCCTTTAGTTAAAGTACTGAAAAGGCAAGTAGCCAACAGAAAGACAGGGAAAATATGGACTGACACAAACCTGGAAAGACAAGGCTGGCAAAAATCCACAGCATTTTTGGCTGTGAATTACTAGTGGCTTTCCTGCCTAAAACTGCTTCAGTAACATTCAGGACCCCCTGAGATTTGGGTCATTTTATTTTTTTTCTTAAATCTTCATGCACTTTTGGTGTCATCATAGGAAATGCTATACTACAGTTTCATGCATGCTTTCTAATTTTCTCTTCTTCTTCTTTTTTTTTTTTATTGCCACATATTTCCAGTAATTTTCACCCCTTACAACATTTCCCATCTCTTTTCCAGAATACTGAGAATATAGTTTTCTGAAAGGGAGTATTTTCTGAAGAATTATCATCTCATCAGATTAATTGCTAGGCTTTTCCTTTAGCCATATGACTGAATATAAGTTGAATGAGGAGACCGCACCTAAGCTGCCACAAAATGAATTAATGTAACGAGAAAATAAAAGCGATGCTTGTAGATTGTGACCCAATACCATTCTGACATTATGCATAGAAACTGTATCTTGAATTTTAAACATTCTCAGCTTGTATTAAGATTACAGCTTTTCCTTTGTATTTGAACTATAAAACAAAATCACAACAGCCTCTCCAAGGCAAAGGAGAAGAGCTGAAAGGAAGAAAGCTTTATGTTTGGGAGCAGGGAACTTTAAATATGCTTTAAAGAGTCATGCCTTAGATTAGACTTTCAATATGGATCACTTTAGTAGGCACAAGAAATTAGGACAAATGACTTTCATATAGTTTTACTTCAATTGCTTTGTATTACTGAGAGGTCTTCAAACTGGGGCAGAGTCAGATAAAATATCTCTCTCCTCTGAGATGGCTAATAATAGCAGTTTAAGGGATTTGTTTCTGAACCAGCCACCAAAAAAAAGCATTCTTTAAATATAATCTATTTTCTCATTCTCAGCTGAATGTATGATCGTGTTAGAAGTGTTTTACCCTATTCCACACACTCCAAACAAACATGCCGCAGTTTCAAGATGGAAAGTTTTATTTGGTTGATCATGCCACCTTATATTAACTATAAGCTCAATTCCCTCTATCAAAAAACCCCTAGAATAAAGTCTGGAGCACCACTCAGATATGGGCCCAATTGCCATTTTTCCTTTGAGGTAATTTTTGTTCTGTAATGCTGTACTTCTGCAAATGATAAAATAAATAAAATTTATAGTTTGTGGGCAGATATAGTCTTTTGCCTGCATTTTGAAGCGGGCTATTAAATCGGGAAATCTCAGTCTTCTGCGTAAGAGAAGATTTTTAGCATTACTAGAAAGTAACATATGCTGTTGGTTTTTTTTTTAAAAAAAGTACATTGTACTGTTACAAAACAGCAAGGCTTGATTTCCCAGGCAGTCGGCATCATAGAAACTTTTGCTCTGATTCAGCTTGACCAAGTCATTTGAATTCATGCTTAATACTTTTCAAGTTGTCCTCAGAAGTGACTGACAGTCAACGCTTTCCAGTGCTCAGAGCCCTGGTGTCACTTTCTAAGCTCATACTCTCACTTTATCCCCTGAAATCCAAGCTGGAGAGGCAGCTTTAAGATATTGAAAGAACAGCTCCCACAGTAAACTTATACAATTGAGCTGACAGTGATTTTTATCTCCTGCGTTTCATTTCTCTTCCTATGATGTGGAGAGTTACAGTGTAGTCTTGTCTGATGAAAAAGATTAAGTTACCAAATGCTCTTCTTTTCACTGGAAATACAAGCATAAATGGAAAAAGATGATGGATCCTTAATGCATTTGCTAAACCAGCCCTTCCACTTACAAGTGCTTAGGAATTACTTTAACTTCATGCATATGAACTTTTCAGCTTCCATGCGACTCTTTATGGTCACAGAATAAAGTACGCAAGCATATGCAGTTTAGAGTCCTTAAGTACACACTGTGCTTTTTAAATACCCATTTAAATACAAAGATACTGGTTTTGTCACCAGGGTGCTTCTTATTCCCACCACCATTAGAATAAGAATAAATAACAGGATTTAAGAAACTAAGTTATTATTAATTTCTGGTATATACCAAGATCTGCCTGGCTGAAAATTTTCATGAAAATCAATCTTCACGTCATACTACATTTTATACCCTTGGCAGAATATTATTTTCAGCAGTAAAGTATTACATTGAAGCATGTTCTCTTTGGCACACAGAATAGACAAAAATATTTCTAAGGAATCTACTTTTAGATAGCATTTGCTCCAGTGTTTAAGAAATTAACTACTAAATAAGTCAAAGAATTCTTTAAAAATCTTCAGCAAGCTTCTGACAGTAAGCCCATTGAAAAAAATACAGTTGTAATACTTCACTTTAGACTTTTTTGCTAGCTCCTAAGTATAAAACGTAAATAAATAGTTCTGAACATTTACATGCTTTTGATGTGAAAATCTGTGCTACCACCATTAACATTTTGGTTCGATATTGAGGGACTCAACCAAACTTTTCCATCAAGTTTGGTCTTGCAAAGATCCAGCAGTAGCATTTGAGAGTTAATATCCCACAAAACAATTCACATTCTAAATACTCCTTTTCTAGCACGGACTAAAAATTTTGTTAGATTCTACACTAAGTTATAAACAGTATGAAAGCAGCTTATCTGAAAACACATAGTTTTTAAAATACCAGAATTTTCATGAATATATGCCTAAACATATAACATACACATCTTCCATTGTGGCAACTGCCTCAGTGTGTGTGGAAGAGACTAAGAAATTTAACATCGAGGGATCCCTGGATAGACCAATGAAAGCCCTACAAGGCACGGACAGCTTACAAATGGGAGGATGCATCACCCTCTGTGACACAAATCTCCAAAGACTCCCAGAGACATGTGACTTGCAGGAAATGCCGACTTGTTGTTAGGACTCATCACAAATTAGCACGGGGAGATGGTGAGCTCTTCATCTTATGCTTCAGGCATGCTGTATCTTCTTCATTTCTCTGAGCTGCACTGCCAGGATTTCACAATAGATGGGAGAAAAGATTTTTATTGGATGTATGGACTGTAACAGCAATGCTGGACACCAGCGCTGTTGCCAGGGTTGAATTTATTGAACATGTTAACTCAAAGCAGCTCTGTGCATGTAACAGTTGTCTTGATATTGACAGGAACAAATTAGCCAGGCTTGCATGCTCACATGCATAATACTGTTGTATTTCTGGACCACTTTTATTTATGAATGTCCTATTTTAACATGCATGTTTTCAAGATGAGGTTATATACATAGCTGATGAATCCAAATAGCAAAAAAGGACAACTTAAATTCAGGTACAGTCAAAATATTCTCTCTCAGTTTACTCCTTTGGTGTCATAATACCCAATGTAAGAGGTGTTGTGTTAACAAGCTACTGGAGAGCCTATAAACAGCTTGTGTTAAACTAGGGATTGAATGACAGCTTAAATTCTGAGCTCTATTACTTTGACAGGATAGTCAAAAGGTAGGTAGGGCAATGGTGCACAGCAGTCACTCACGCTGAGAGAAAAGCCCTGTGCTCTCATCCCATGTTTGTTCTGAAGAGAAAGCCAATTTATTTGAACCAGAGACATGAGAAAGGCTGGCTGGGCTGGGTTCTTAATAGCTTTTAAATACCAGGTGCTTTTTGTGGTTTCCTATCAGTAAATGATGCCAAATTCTTCCAGGGAAAGAAGGTTGCTCTCCATTTTATTTATTTTGAGAAATAAGTGATTGTTTTAAATTTGTCTCTACGGACTTCTGCAGCACAGTGGCAATGAAGTCTGTTCCTCTTATCTCTTTAGAAGTGTGCATATGTGGTGCAGGAGTGGGGAAATGGGAAGAAGAAAAAAAAGGTTACCATTTTTTATCATTATTTTTAAGTTGCCTTTCACTTCTTCAAATGTGCAAATGAAGTTCTCTTGAAGTGGTGAGACATACTTTTGCCTGTAAGCTCAGAAGATCCTTGTAGCAATATGTGGTCCCCCAAATCTACCAAATTTTTTGCAAGCTATCTGAATTACTTCTTCACTTCATGCAAATTGTAGCTGAAATTAGAAATGACCTTCAGAGACAGAACTGCAAATCATAGTGAGAACATTTGCAATATATTCTCTGGGTTTATGTTTCTGAAGGACCTTGTAAAATTCTTCACTTCCTTGCCTGTTGCTGTTTCGATGGCTAACAGAGCGGTTTTGTTTGTTTTGCCCCTCTCATGACTTTGCTTTGCCAGACACGTGTCTGTAAGAGGACACATCACAGTTTTTTTAAAAACAAATTGTGTCACGTAGTAAAAAAGTTACTTTGAAAGCATTGTGTCAAAGGCTATTTCTGTTCCCAGCTGTTAAAATTGTAGCACGACTTTGCTATTTTCTTTGCCTTTAGAAAGCTGCTGATCTTGTATCAGCAAGTGAGCCTAACTTTACAGTTGGAACAACTGATGAAATACAGTGAAATCAATAGTGATGGTGTTAAAATAAATATTGTGCAGAAAAATAAATGTTACTATTTATGAAGCAGGAAAGGTCACGGGCTATAGAAAATAATGAACGCATTTATCTGAACCGCTGTATCACAGTCAGACTGAAAGCCCTCTGATGAGTGAGTCATCCCTTTGCAAACGGTTCTCTTACATCACTTATAATAGAAACTACTTGTGTCGCCTCTGCCTTTGTTGTCAGCGTACGAATCACCGAGGCATGGCTGTAGGACCCCATCATAGGGCCCTTGCTCCCCTTTAATTCAAACGGAGCCTTGTTTGACATTAAAAATATTGCAGCAGGGAACTGTATTTAAAACTTAGTGACTCATTCATCTTATGTGTTTTTTGGAGTCATTAGTGTGTCACATAACTATATATATTTCATTCAAGTTCCCATTATAGCTTCCGCCTATAGTTATTTTGCTCCAATTAATTCTCTTAATAGAGCAGCAGTCTCTGTAAGCAATTCCTCCCTTTATTTTGTGATCTATTCTTTGACAGTTTTTTTAACAGAGTCTAACCTGAAATTTCTGTATAGTAGCATACCAGGTTACAGTAGTGTTTGGCATTTGATACTTGGAGATACTGACTCATAAAAAAAAGGCTTGGAGGAGAAGCATGAGGAATTGAACAGTTCTGTTGTAGCAAAACAACCAAATTTTTATTTCCGTAAAGGCCAAATAGCCTACTCCTATCAGCTTAATTTGGTTTTTTCCATACTTAAATAGTCTTTCAGCAGCGAGAAGATTAAAATATCCTTTTGCTTTGACATTTCCATCCAGGAAAGAAGTTACTGTCTTTTTTTTTTTACCTCTTTTGAAAAGATATGAAAACTTAAGATATGTTTTAATAACAAACACATCAGTTTATACAGAATCTTATCATGCCAAAACATCTTTATGCACAAGCATCAGCAATGAGATCAGCTCTGCTTTGAAAACAGCTTTTGTTAGCTATCAGGCTTTACAGAGATAGTAATGTCACCAATGGAAATGTTGGTGATTATGTCATGTTTGTAATTCTGGAATTACAAAAGTCCCATATGGAGTGGAAGGCAGAAAAGGAAGAATATGTGATAGTGCTATACATTTGTTTATTTATAGAAATGGTTGTTAAACAAAAGCATCCAAACTGTTCATATCGGCAAAGTGGGTGCCCACAGGATCCACATGCATCTGAGCATCGAAAACTGCAGTTCCCAGTGGAACCAGATGGCTGATGGCACCAAAAATCCATGTTTTGTTCCTACACTTCCTCATAAAAATGGCAAAGCATCTATATGCGGTCCTTCAAAAATCAGCCTGCCCTCCCGCACCATCCTGAGGATTGCAGAGCCATTAGATGCCACTCTTACCACATGTTTAATCCAGAAATGCTAGCTTTGATCCTTTACTAGGAAAGTAGGTAGTAATGATTTGACTTCTTTCTCTAACTAAAGCAATTCAAAAAGGTTGCTTAGGCGCCTGGTCACTCTAGGGAATGCGTCTCATTCTACTTGGAATAATTAGGAATGAGAGCGCTTGACTGCAGTCCTGGGACCTAGATGATAAATCCTGGCCCTCTACTCTGGAAAGGAACGACTCAATCTAAGGATCAAAAGTATGGACATAAGAGTCCAAAACAGCAGTAAAGCACTTAACATCCCTTGCCCCATTCTGTACAGAAAAGCAACACAAACACTCACAGCAGACTACAGACGAACAAGCCTCTAGCAGGCATGGAGACAAAAGAAATAGCCAGTGATAAGTAACATCCAGAACAACCCTGTTCCAAACTACTCAGTACAAGGAATTTCAAAGGCTGTTATCCCTTTCTTTTGTTTTCTCTCCTTGCCCTCCCACTGCCCAACAGACTTTTACTATCCAGAAGCTTTTACTCTGCACAAAGCCAAGGCAGCCTAAGCCAATCTAATGCCAGGCTGAGACAAAACCATCTTTTCCTTCTCTCTGAAGAAGTTTTCTATTTTTGCCTTGCAGGGACACCATGGTCACAGCAAACCCATCACAAGGTGTTTCAGGGAGAGAGATACTAATCACCATTGTCTGGGTAGCTTTGTACTGCCGCAAATTCTAACTTTTGAGAAGTCATGTTCAACTTGAGAAATGGCTTTGCAACAAGGAGGGAGAAAAAAAAAAAAAGGAGGTTATGTTTCTTTTCAAAACTGGCCAATACTTTAAAAGGGTGCAATAACACCCCCCCCACACACACACACATAAAAAGATAGCTTTGTGACAAGGAATACATAACAATCCAGTACAAAATGCGATCCTGTAGTTGAGAACTTTGCTAGGAGGGCAGAACTATAAACTCAATGATTTAATACCAGTATTTCCTAATTTGGGGGTGCATGACTCTGCAGACTTAAAGCTCTCTTTCAATTCCTCTTTGTCTGTGTGTGTAATCTGCAGAATGATGATAGTCCTTTCAGAGTTTCAGACAATTTCTCACAAGAGTCAAGATATATATGAACACCATGAAAGGCCAGAAAAAGCAGAGACGTTTAGAGAGCTTAGAGTGGGACTTGGGCTAATTGAAAACTCAGCGTTATAACCTTTAGTGTTTACAAGGCAGCAAATCAGGGACTTCAGAGGTTCCTGGGTTTGATAATGACAGTCTATTTCCCTCAAGCTG
>NW_009693925.1:0-6330 GCF_000703405.1 Apaloderma vittatum | reverse complement strand
CTGCAGACACCTTTTGCAGCAACTGGGCTGTGAAACTGCAGCTCAGGTAATGCTCGGTCTCGATTAGAATCCAGAAGTAAGGGACATAAATCCTGTCTATGTTCAAGAGCACACAGCCATGAATTAGATTCCACGTGAACAGAGCTGCCCCTCTGGAGCACCAGAGGCAGAGATGTGAGACTTAACAGGTAGCTGCGAAGGGAACATTTCCCACCATTAACACCAGCACCCCTCATCTGAAGATGTTGACCAAGCACTCCTGATTTAGTGTGTCGACAGTTCTCTGGAAAACCTCTTCTACATAACTGGTCGAAGCAGCCCAAGAGCTGCCTGTAGGAGTCCTGATACTACTCCAGAGCTGGACATCTCTAAGTTCAATGCTACAACAACCAGCTTTTAAGTCCTCTGACACATGCTGCTTTCTGTGCATGTCCTAACAAATAGAGTCTGTACAAGCCACGTTTGGAGAGCTCACAGGAAGAAAACCTCTCTATCCTAAATACCTGGAGCACAAGACCTCATCCTTACTGAAACTTACTGGAAGTTTAGAGTTAAATTTAGAACAACTTCTCCTCCCTCCTAAACAGGGCCTCTTCAGTATTTTCACTGTATAGATTTTTTAAAACATCATTCTGGAAATCAATTAGTCTAGTCAAGCTGTTGCCTTCCCCAGACTCCAGACCTAATTCTTTATGTCTTCTTCCCTTAGGTACATGATAACCCTGTGTGCTACTGGACTGAATTGTGTTGAATGCAGAAATGCTGAGGCATTTGCACATTTCCTTAAGAGACTCTTAAAAGAAGTGTAGATGAAGTGGGTTTTTTTTGCATTAATTGTGACCTTCAGGATGAAGCTGCTCTATTACTAATCTCTTGAAACATATGGTTTCCTTGTCAGGGGGTGGTGGGTGGGTGGGAAGAAGGACCTGTTTTTTTTCCTTTTTTGTCTTTTTTGAGAGCATTAATGAACACTGCTGTATGAGAACACAGGCAAAAGGGAAAGTTACTTGTTCCATTCATGTTGGATGGCAAATAACGCAGAAGCACTAAAGTGTCTACATGGCCTATATGCCATCTGTTGGAAGGAGCTTTTGGTTTTCATGATGGTCATAGCAGTATTATGAGCAACGCAGCAAGAACAGTTACCCAGTTAAACACTCTGGGCAAAAATGGTTCAGAAAGTACTAGTAAGCGTGGAGTTGTTTTGCTTTTGCTTTCTTAAAATCTGTTTGCAATAGACGTCCATGTAGCAACAAATTAGGATGCTGATTCAACCTGTCTTAAATAGAATGATTTGATAGGAAATCAAGTAGCGGCAAGACATGGTGATCTGATGGCAGCCAGGTTAGGTTTGGCATACGTTGCAATGCAAATCAGAACAGTAAAATAAGCTTAGTTTCGTTTTTCCTTTAGGGGATTTACCAAGCCTCATCATCAAGACTTGTTGATCATCTGCTAAATTCAGAGCACTATTTCTCAAGGAACCATGAAAGCGACGTGTTAAGTTTGAAGAATTTTCTTCTAGCTTGTTCATATACATGTGAATCAGAAAATTTAAAAAGGCACTTATTCCATACAGGAGACTAATGATAATATATTGCAGCATACGATATTCTGAGTTAAATATCGCACTTTTCAAAAGAGTGTAAATGGTGCAATTTCGCTTACTCTGGCCTGCAGTGCAGTCTGTTCTAAAGCTTGTATGCTCACCCCTCGCTTTAAAGCTGAGCTCGTACTTCTCTTTAAAGCTGACACAACCAGTACAGAATTAAAATGGACAGCCTGATCAAAAACATTCCCCACCCACATAATGCAAATCAATCAACCAGAATGACAAGAAAAGTGCCCAACACTCCCTGAAGGCTCAATTCCCTATCTTTCAAGCTTCAATTAAAGCAGCTTTCTTCAATGTTCCATCTCAAATTCAAATGACACAGAACTTAAAATGGGCTCCTGTTATACTTTAGGGAGTGGTAATTTTGAAAGAAACAGAATATGTTTTACTGAAAATTAGCATAGTGCCACATTGTTTCTCTTGTGCAGCTATATTAAATATATATATACCCAGTTCATTTAAATAAGATCCATTAAAATATGCTTTTCATGGTTAATTGCTAAATGTAAAACATTTGCAAATTTTAGACAAAGCAAAAATTATTTGACACTTCTTTCCTATGATTCATATTTTTTCAGATTCAAAAAGATATATCCTGAAGTAGGGAAATACTGTTATAGTTGAATGCAAGAAAAAAATGTGAGTTATAACAATACGTTTCTCTCTCTCTGTCGTAATTTGCAATGACATATTGCTGATAAGAGGAAATCACTGAGTGGCCATAAGGAGCAAGCTAAAAAGATGATTTGAGATGTATACTTGTTGGTGACAGAAAGGCCAATATTCATGTAAATATATATTTGCCATGTTACCGATCAGATAATCGAAGGAGAGATAAAAATGATTACTTAATCTTCTATATGTGTATGCACAGAGTAATTTCCCATAAACATATTTTAATTCTGCCTAAGTTTAAATGGTTGAGTTGACTCTACTTAGAAATGCATTTGTGCAGTCTGGTACATTTTCACTGTTCAGGAGTAAGTGCAACATTTTAGGTACACTCCCTCAGTGTCAATTTTTTCATGTACCCTCCTGCTCTGCTTAACCAATATTCCATGGTGCATATTTCATGCATTATCGCATAACATGACTTGCTTCATACATGCCTCTAAGCAAATGGAGGCACTTTTGATAATCTCAGCAGAAGATTGTGGGAGGAGGGTGACATCCATAAAGACTCTGCAAGTGTAGAAATAACTCTGGCCAGGCAAGTTACTAAGTGCTGAGCAATGTTTGCTGCCTGTGTGTACTCCCAGTCTGTAATCACTTAAGCCAGCTTTTTGTGATACTGACAGCATACCTTAAGCCACTTGGTGTTTGGTTTCTTTAGAAAGTTCACTGTTGGTTTATATTTTTAAAAGAGTGAGGCTTCAAAATATATCTTAGGAACATGAGATAAGGATGGTTCTTGGAACTTTAGTGTCTCTGGAAGTGGAGTGAAGCTTATTCTGTGCATGCACACAGAGATCTATCTATAAGGCAGTGACCACAATGTCTACAGCTTGGATTGCCAAACATTTTCCTTATAAAGATCCAGTCTCAGTTACAACAGTGTCAGAATTCAATTATCTGGGATGATGCTTCCCATCCTGAGCTTCTGCCTCAGGCTGAACTGAGTCGAAGCATAAGTTAGCCTTTTCAAGAAGAAGAGTTGGTAACTGAAAATCAAGAATTGCTAACTAGAGACCAGCACACCAACTCCCTCCTTGGAGTTTCTATTAAGAAACTTTAGAGTGCCTGTGATTTTGAGTGTTCTGCTGGCTGGAAAGGCAGCTGATTAACCTCTGAAAATCTGTTCCTCTTCTGAGTAAACTGAATGGAGCTTCAGGCTGTGATTTTTTTTAATTCAAAAAGGTGCTGAGAGATGTGAACAAACACATGAAGGAACGGAAAGTTAAGAAACTGTGTCCTAGATGCCTTCAGCTAGATCCTCCACAGGATGAGAGTAGCTGTCCAGCCTGTAGGTGTTAAAACGCGCAGTGAAGGCAGCTGTTGAGACATACAGTAAATGGGAGACAATCCTGCAAAAAATAGCATGTTTATGTAATTACAGAAAATAATAATGGCCCTGCCACAAAAGGCGAAATAAGCAGAGACAACTTTTATCTTGGTTTCTTGGGTGGTTGGTTTTTTTGTGTTTTGTTTGGTTTGGTTTGGTTTGGTTTGGTTTTGTGTGTGATTTTCTGTTGGTTTGGGGATTTTTTTTCAGGGGAGTGGTGTTTTTTCTTTTTGATTTCAGGCTGGTATTTTCATGGAATTAGTAATTTGTCCACATTTTTGATTGTGTGGTAGGAGAAAGACTTACAGGGAATTAACTCATATTTTTCTAATCTAGTGCATTTTTAACAAATAGGTGATGTGTAGGATCATTCACATACAAAAGTGTTCTTGAAACATAGCTCTTTTGCTATTAGCTGATATCATATTTGGTGGGGGAGATCATCTATTGGTGGGAAAAGTTCACTAGTGCTCCTACGCTGTCCTCTATGTGCTCTCTTTTCTGTGCTCTTACTCAGCATAGGATTCTCTGCCTTTCCATAAAACCAAGGAATTTGGGAAAAACCAAGGAATTTGGGAAAATGCTTTCCAAGAACAGAATTTTGGAGCTGTGTGTAATAGAAAGCTGCTGTTTGTTCCCACTAAATATGCAACTCCCAGTCAACAAAACAGGGGTTATTCATCTTTGCTGGTGTGACTTAGAGCACCTGATACAACAGGTAGTATTTTTAACATATGGGAAAACTGGAATTAAGTATTTCCTTCAAGAACCAACAGCGTAATTCCCGATGATGAAAAGAGTTGTCTGCTGCACAGCTTTGGTTCTACTGGAAACACAGGAGTTGTACAACTAAACCAAATACCTAATAGATTCAGACTTCATCTCTAAAAGCCATCAGGCCTTCACCACGATGAATTAGAATGTACTTGCTATCAGGTCCCTAAATGAGTGCTTCTATGGAATTACATGGGACTACATAAGATGCAGTAACCATTAATAGGGGGAGCAGCAACTCGGCCCTTGGCCACACGTTAACTTCATGTCTCTGTTATGTAGCACATTTGACCACGTTGCCTCTAAAAGAAGAGGGGATGACTATTGCTTATAAAGCACTTTGGAAAATCCAGAGTATCAGTTTAAAGGAGGTCTAACTTGCCTCCACGGCACACAAAGTGTTAGAGGGGTCTAATCCTCACTTGTTAAGCAGGAGAGGTTCTGGTGTAAACACACTGACCTAATGTGCTGATCCAGCAATTCCAGTGCTTTTTTACAAACTTTAGCATTCCAGAGTCAAATATTCTCAAACTCCGGAGGAATGTTACGGAGCTAACAAATGAACTCATGCCCACCTGGAGTCTCAGAATAGGTTAACTAGAATGAAGCCAGTCGACTTGGAATATTTCATTAGGATTTAAATGTGTGGAAGATTAAGTCTATGCACCTTTTATAAATCAAGAGGGATTAGATTATTAGATGGCTTTTTCAACTGATTCTTTTGGATAGATCCAAAAGATCTATCCAAAGGGTAGATATTAATGAATTTATTTATGAGCATAAGACAGAACTGTCCAGACAAATCTGCAGGAAATCTGAAAAATCCCATGAATCAGCCACACTAAGCAGCAGTGTGCGTTGCCCCTGGTGGGAAAACACGACATAGCTATGCCCCTCCTAGTACTCAAATTTAGATAGGTAGTAGTGTGTAGACATGCACAAGCCAGCTCCCATTCTCTTGCCTTCATGGCATCTGGAGTTGCTGCCTTCAAGTTTCTTCACCCAAACTAGCCAGCTAAGTGGTGTACTGAGGAACGGCTGACTAGATGAGCAGTACAGAGCAAGCAGGTGGCAAGAACCAAGTTGCATTTTGGAAAGCCGCATCGCCACTGCAGGCATATTTATACTACGTAGCACAGCACAAAGGTCCCTAAATTAAGTTCAGTAAGGGTATAATTTGGGAATTTGAAACAACATAGCCATATCAAGAGTTTGATGTGCTTTTCTGTGACATCTGGTTTTCTCTGGGTCTGTGTGTCTTGCATGGAGCTTCTGGCGCAGCAGTGTGCTCTCTCTTGGCTCCCCACCCCTGCACTTGTGTTGAGATAGGTCTGAGCAGGGGCTCCAAAACAGATCGGGAAAATAACATCCAAGTTTCGCAGGTTCTTGGAGAGTTTTTGTGTATGCTTTAACCTGGTCTGTTTCATTGATCTCATTTACAGCTGCATTAGCACAACTGTGCCACACCGGCAGGAACAAGGGTCTGGAAATTTCTTTAACTGGCTTTGCCACTGGAGAAAACATGCCACCGGATGGCTTGGCCATCGAGGCAGTCTGCTTCAGTTAATTAGCTCTGCTGAAAGGCTCAGCTAATTAGCACGGGTGTAGAGTTGCTCTTACACGGTTACACTGCTTGCACGACCTGAGCTAATCCCTCGCCACGGTACTGCAGCACAGCCCGCAAGGAGGAGGAAAGCGAGAAGGAATCCGGCGGCACAGCGAGCCCCGCCTCGGCCTTCTGGGACATCAGCCCCGGCCTCGCCGGGGGCCGGACCTGTCCTTCAGTCTTTGGGAGCAGCGAGCGGGCGGTGCGCGCTGCCAACCGCTTTCCTTGGCGACCCTTCGCCTCCCTCTGCGTTTGTCTCCTGACTAACCCAGGCGATGAGGCAAGCGGGCACCAGGTTCCTCGTCCCCTCGCACAGTCTCTGGGCTGGCCTGG
>NW_009693924.1:21816-43114 GCF_000703405.1 Apaloderma vittatum | reverse complement strand
ACCTCCCTGGGGCACCCCAAGACACTCATGGGACACTTCAAGGACCCCATGGCCACAAAAGAACCTCCTTAAGTCATCCTGTGACCCCTCTGCCCTCCCCCTAATCTCCATATATCCCCCAGGTGACTGCGTGGGTGGCAGGAACGGCTTCGGTTACAAGACCCACCGCTGACATCATTCCCTTTCCCCTGACAACATCATCGCTCAACCAACATGACATCATGACTTGGTGGGAATATTAAAAGCGAGGGATCCCCTAGCCAGGGATAGGAGAGAAATTTGGCAAAGTCCCACCCCGGGACTCAATACCCAATAAATACATTGTGTTGCCTCTTAAAAGGGTGTGGGGCCTGTTCTGCAGCCAGGCAACATGCCCTGGACCTGGGCCAGTGGGTGGCTGTGGGGCAGGGCCGTGGAGTCGGTCATTCGGGGGGCGTGACACTGTGGGATACAGCTTGTCTGAGAGCACCACAAAGGTCTCCAGCACGGCCGCACAAACCTGCTCAGTGAGAGCTGGGATGTTGTCCAGGCCCAGCTCTGGAGTGGGCAATGGAAGAGGCACCTCAATCACATATTGCCCTGGGGTCAGGGACGTGGTGGGCACCTCACAATTGTCCGTAGCCCACTTGGATATGGGCCCCTCACTTTTGGTGTGTGCCACAGGCTCCCAGGGACCCCACACACCTTCCTTCATCTACCTCACAGCCTTCCCATGTGTCCACAGCCCCCATTAGCACCCCCAAACTTCCTCCCATGTAGCCTACATACCCCCTAACCCTAATTTCTCCCCTCTCAGGGTCCCCATATGCTCCACACTCACCCCAGACCCTCTGATGCCTCACACCTGGTCCATCACCAGTCATGAACCTTCCTTCTCACTTGCAGTAGAAGTGCTGGTAGCAGGAGATGATGATGGGGACCTGGGAGGGGATGGGAGGATGGCTGTTTCACAGTTGCTCCACATCAGCCCTCATACCCAGACCTGGACAGCAAGGTGCAAGGCATCCTACTTGGAGGGTAGCGTGGAGACACTGTGGTTGCATGTCCCCTCAGGGAAGACACACAGCCAGACCTGCGGGCAGATGGAGGGATGTCCCACAGTGATGTCAGGAGTGCACCACTGCAAGGGAGAACCAGATGGGACTGCCCATCATGAGCTAGGGCTGCCTCACATCACTACAGGTTCATCTGGGGCTGCCCTACAGCAGCCTCAGGCAGGATACTCAACCTGACACAAGACCCTTCAAAGCCCCTCAAACCCCATTGGCCCCATGGTGACCTCTAGGAGCATCCAGCTGCAGCTCCCCTGTAGCCCTCCTGGCTGTCATGGCCTCTGTGGCCAGTGTCACAGTCCTGAATCACCATCCAGATCCTGCAGAGATGTCTCACATGCTGCATTAGCCCCTGGATGGTTCTGGCAGGGCATACATGGTGATAGTAAAGTTCCATACACCCCAAATGCCACCCCACATCCATATGAACCCCTGAATTTCATATCCTGGAACCTCAGCCTTTTAGAAGAGACTGAACTGAGAAGCAAAAATCACTGTAAAGAATTAGTTCTGTTTAGCTCTAATCAGGAGAGAGTCCCTTTACAGGAGAGCATCATGTTATAACTGATGAAACAAGGTTGCAGAGCTCCTTCAGATACAGCTTCTTAGTGTGAAAATGTCAAGATTATCTTGTACAGAAATACATGATGTATTATTATATACTTTTCATTTTATTTGTCAACTACTCTGAAAGATTGCTAATAAATAAACCCAGATATAAACAATTGCAATTACAATACAATGTTCCATGTTGTGTATAGTTTGACATGCAATATCTATCATATCAATGATATTTTATTGTATCTGTCATCAAGCAAAGCACAATAGAATCGACAGCCAACAAAACTGGTAAGAAATTCCAGTTCTTTACATTTCAGTTTGTTAGGCTACAACCAACCATTCAACACGGCGAGTAAAGAAATTGACATTTGAAAGGTCTATTTGGAAATTTTAGCTAATGAATCCTTCACCAGTTGTCCTCATTTTTCAGAAGTGAAGTCGTAGACTTTTCCTACATAGCAATTAATTATATATAACAATGATATAAAACTTACTTTGGAAAATAAGAACGAAAAAAATGCTCATTTGGAGGAGTAAAAGCCACCATCTTTTGGTTTGTGGTTTTGGGTTTTTGTTGTTGTTTGTTTGTGGTTTTTTTTCCACCACAATCTTTCTCACTCTGTACCTGTCAGATCTTGTGACCTAGCCTCAGCCTGTGGTGGGTTGAGAGGAATCTCTGGCATTCTTGGACAGAGAAAGAAATGGTTTGCAAATGGCACATTTCTCACCGATTCCTGTCAGTCAAATAGTCTATAAATTGCTTCCTGTTCTGCTGCAATTGAAACTGCACATCTCTGCTCCACATTCAGTGTCTGGATGAGGCTATCACTAGAAAATGTAGAGGGAAAAAAAAATCCCTATGTAAATCTTTACAAGAGAATGAAAAACTTGTTTAAAATATCCACCATATTAAAAACGACTCCATAATTCTAAAAACATTAGAAAATCTTCAGTCATTCAAGGAACATTTCAAAATTAACATTTCAAAAATTAATATCCTGGCCAGATTAAATAATTTATTTCCATTTCTACTTGTCACTGTGCTTATTTCCTTTAAATCATGGAGAGTAAAAAGAATACAGCTATAAATGTATTCTGCTTTAAAAAAATACAATTAGCTTAATTGAAATAATATAAACTTTAAAAGAAAGAAGAAAATGCCTTACCTTTCATCCTATATTATTTTGATTATGTAACTCAATTCATTATCATTGCAACGTGTTCTGGCTTCAGTTACATCAAGGAATTGAAGACCGTATAACATCTACTTAAGCACAGGGCAGGGAAGAAAGTAATTTTTGCACATCCTTTCTTGGACGTACAAGTTGCTTAAAAACCAGCAAAACTAGGAGACAGCGAAAAAAAAAATTAAAGCAGTTGAAAGCACACAATATCCTCGCTTCCAAACTTGTTTAAAAATCTTCACAAAATATTGTAGACAAAGAAAAAGGCTCTAATGTATAATGAATATAATCAATTTCAAATTTCTTAATTTACAATAAATCAAACATTTGAAAGAAATGATATTTCAAAAATGTTTTAGGAAAAGCAGAGTAATGCGTTAATACATAATAGATCTATCTTCTCTGTTGGAAAAGAAATAAACAACCATTCTCCAACCCACCCCTGAAGAGCTGTGATTTCTTTCTGTCGAAATTATGACTTCTTATTTTAAGCCAGGCTAATTATGTTTTCATGGCTATAGCGTCAGAGATTGCCTTCAGGAGCATGTGTGACAACGGTGGTAAAAAAGAGGACACTGAAGGACACCTGTGCTCATTAAAATATCCACCTTGAGCATCTTGTGGGATGGAGGTGTTGTCCTTTTATTTTGCTGTTAAAACTACAGCCAGTTCAAGATATTTCTCCTGTGTCTATAAAAAGCAGAAGTCAGTACTGTGATATATAAGCATACTTTATATAATACACTCAAAAAGACATGAAAATAAAAATACTTACAGTACTCTGGGAAGATTTCTAACATCTCACTCATGGCAAAGAATCGTTAACATTTCTGTGGTGTTTTGGTGAAATATTTAAATTTATTGTTTTTGTTGCCTTTTCTGCTTTACAACAGGTCTCTGCTGGCTACTTCATTACATATTTCCAGATTACTTTGTCATTTTTACATAAGTGTGTTTTTTGAGTAATGCAATCAAGCGAATAACATTAGATTTATCTCTGGTCTCACATCCAGTAGAAATACTTGGAACTGTATTTTTGTTTGCTGTTCATTGCGGTTTTCAGAGGTAACACTGTTCAGAACTGTATCAGGTGGGCCCCATAACACAACAGAACACAAAAGCAACGTATTTTTCCAGTTGCTGTCTACTAACAATAGGGTTTATTGAATTCTATGTACACAGAATCATAAAATGGTTTATGTTGGAAAGGACCTTAAAGATCATCTAGTTCCAACCCCCCTGCCACTAGACCAGGTTGCTCAAGGACCCATCTAGCCCGACCTTGAATACTTTCGGGTATGAGACATGCATAGCTTCTCTGGGCAACTTGTTTCAGTTCCAATCATAAACATAGTGATTATTTTGTACAGAAGCCATTTTTATTTTTTTCTGAGAGCTCATTTCTCATGTTTCCGTCTGGAAAAAAATAATAGGATATTCTTTCTTCATAACTATTGTAGTCATTAACAGCCTTTCGATGCAGGGGAATCAATAGTTTAATATGAAGTGTGAATATGAGTACTAATATTTTGTAAGACAGCTGATAGTTAATAGTTCTTAGTGGAATTTTCTGTTTCATTGGAACTCTTCATGGGGAAGAATCAATTTCAGTTAATTTCTTATCTCAGAAATAGTTTCTAAATTATCATTGTCCCAATGATGTCAAAATGGTATAGGTTAGAAATCACTAGGCTTAAGGAAATTGTGAAACTAGAGTCTTAAACAATGTACCTTTTTCTGATAAGCAAGATATGTCTAAAGCAGAAGTATAAAATAATGAATATTTAACTTACTGAGCAATCCATGACAAACTGCTAAATAACATAAGAAACTAGGGGAAAGGTAATTACGTCAATGGGAGATTGCGACCACAGACTCATGGACCACCTACCCCAATTATACCACTAACTCAAGGGACGGATGTGGAGAGGAAGGACTAAGAGAATGTACTTATTTACATGTTAAGAGATTTTAACCAATCATTTAATAGAATAACAATGCATATGTATTAGGAAGTTAAATATGTTAATGCTTTGTGTATAAATAACTGATAATTTGAAGACTCAGTGTGCTGTCTTGGGACAGGGACCTCTACATGCATATCTATGAAATAAAAGCAAATACCTCTACCCTGTGTGTGGCTTGGTTCTTTGCATACCATGTGACAAAACCACGTTTTGGGACAACACAAATGAAAAAGTTCTTTTTAAAAATAACTAAGAAAAATAATTATTTATAAGACCAAGTCTTATAAAGAAATGATCTGAAGCTTTCTACCTGAAAATAGCAGTATGTTTCGGGTTTCAAATTTTTATCATGACTGCTTCTGAGAATTTGTCTGTTTAATTTTACTGAAAGAGCAATGTGTATTAAACTATATATACCTGAGAACTGCAGGAAAACAGTAAAATGTGGTTTTCAGACTCATTTGACAAACTTCTCAATGCATGCATTTTTTTGTGCTTCCTAGTAGCATAATGGTTGGGAATATTCTTTAGTGGATTTCTGCACAGCATTTTGCCATGCTCAAGTGGAAGCTTCATGCTCTGCTTTTCTTCAGACTTTAGCCCTGACATTTTAAAAGATGAGAAATGCTTTCAAGCATTAATTCACTCAAAAAATTAAGTGAGTATTAATACTTTGCAAAATTCATGAATTCTACAGAAAGTGAAACAAGACACTGATATTTCTTCATAATATCGGTTGCATAATGGTGTGGAAACTGCATACCCAAGAAATAACTCATAATTATTTTTATTGTCATTCTATACGTAGGGTCCGTATTTTCAGAAGAAGACTCTGTAAAATACCTTTGCCTAAATCTGCAAGTATTTAGTATTCAGGTGACCAAGTTCTGCGTCCTCTGCCTCCCACTCCTCCACATGTCTCATCTGGAATCAGGAATAAGCTTCCTTATTCTGAAGTGATTCACTGGAGGAAAAATGATAGTTGAGATGCACTTTTGTGTGGGATGTTTTACTTAATGTTTTCTGGTCGGTTTGACTATGATTTTTCTGCTTGTCTTTTTCCCTCTTCCTCTGATGATTTCTGCTAGCTTCCTTTGCCTCCTCTTACCATTTCTTTAACATAGCAATCTAGCTGAGAGTACTGAATAATGTTCAGATTTTGCATAATTGAGTGGTATTTGTTCTTTTCCAGCATCTTCAAGCTTTAGTATCTCTCAAAAATTCATTATTTCATTTTTCTCTTTCTTAATAACAACAAGAATCTTTTTGGATCTTTGCCTCTATTCCTTTAATTTCTGGCAAATCCTAATTTTCTTAGCCTTCCAAATACAAGTATCTCTTCTCTGCAAGAACTGTGGTTCCTACCCTTTGAAAACACCTTCATATTTTACTGCTGTTTGCTGCTGCTTTTTTTTCTTCCTTTTACTGCTATTTTTCAATTCCATTACCAATATTTGCTTAACTGCCATGCTTTTTATTTCCTCTTCTCTTTTCTTCTGTGTATTAATCTACTGAACCTTGCCTGCATGTTTTCACAAAAATATTCTAGCATCTAAGGACTTTTTCATATTTTTTTCTTTGAAAAAATAGGTACAAAAGAAAGAAAACCCCCACAAAATAAAACAAAAACAAAACAAAACCCCCACGTTCAGCTTACTTACTTCTGTACAAGTAATGACAAAGATCCGTTCTCTTTAGTTTTTATGTTCTGCAGCTTCATACAATAAAGTGATCTCATTGAGCTGTGTGCAAAAAAATGATTATTAAACAAACCTGTCCAATTTCTTCTGCAGTGAAAAAAACACAAGCCCTTCAACAGTGAATGTACAGGCAATTTGGAACATTGTTTATTTGGTGAAAGTCTCTGAAATACTGTAGCTATACTATTGGGAACATCAATATTTAATTTTTTCTCACTTTTTTTTTTGTGATGAGTAAGAGTTTAAGTTAAAAAATACATCAAGAGGTACGATATATAGAAAGGAATAAAGGGAGCCTTAGAAGTCTGAACAACAGTAACATTTTCAATGTGAAACATGTTTATAAATCACATTTATTACACAAGTGCATAAGGACCAATATTCAGCACTGAAGTAAGCACGGTTATGGATGGCCTCTGCCCGATATCTTCGCCACGTGAGAAAAACAACCCAAGCATACCAGCTACACTACGAAGCGGTGGATATTCCATGAGTAAGACGGTGGCAGCAGCTTTGCTGGTTCCATAAGCAACTGTGCTGGGAGGCTTCTCTGAGGATTTAACCAAACTGAGACCAAAGGACGTGCATAAGGGATACATAAGAAGGTGAACCACAAATTAAAGAGAAGAGGACAAAGTCCTGTCTTCTCTGGCCAATGTAGAAACACAGCAATGAGCTTTGAGAGGAATACTGTGGCTGCAGAATGTCAGGCTGGCACTGTACAGGTGAGTTATATTTGTTTTTGAACATTACATTACCATGTGCTATTAGTATAATTTTAATTCTTTCCATTTCTTCACTGGCACAGATACGCAGTTTTTTTGTTTGACAGCGGAATCTTTGCAAGAACAGATCAAGGTAGTGCATGCTGAGCATAGGTGTAGTCAGTGTAGAAAGCAATGGAGAAAAAAGTTGCAAAGAAAATCAAAATAAAAATTGGTAGATTGCTGGTTTTGCTGCTCTTGCTCCTGAAGCCTGAATCTCTAATTGTTGAGGTTTCCCCTCTACCAAGGTAAGATAGTAGTAATTGCCTGTATTTGTGTATATATATGCATAAACTCATATACATCTGTGTTTTACAAACATTCAGGCAGACTTGTCAAGGCATAACCGGTGATTAATATTTTACTTCCAACTATATGCAAATTGCTCTTAAACTGAGAAAGAAGATAAATGGGTGAGATCTACTGGTGTAAATCAAACAGCCTTATTGACTGCCATGACATGCCAACTTAAATCATTAGGGCATCAACACCATTTAAGTTTTGAGAGTGTATCTGAAAAATTGTCATTTTTTAAATATTAGCCAAATCTCTCCGAAATTATATTTGTTTCAAGGGAAGATACTATGCTTATGGAAAAAGCCAGAACTGGTTTGGTTTTATGCTAGCACTGAAACATTTTTGATAAGCCAAGTAGACATCTCATCCTGGCATCTGCTTTACTTGTAATGAAGTCACTTTTTTATCAGCTTCTTCCAAGCACTACAGAAAGCTCCTGTTGCCTCTGGGCTTCAGGAGCCCATGAGTCAGGTGGAGACCTCTGGATCCAACTGTTTTCTTCCTTCCTCTGCCCTCATTTGTGTTACGTGACAGACAACACCATGGCCAAAAAGGAGAGGACATCTTCTGCAATACACAAGTGACAAAATAATGCCGTGGGTAAGACTTTACAGCTCAATCTTAAAGTGACCATCTCATTCTTGAGGAGAGGATACTCAACTGAATAAATATGGAACCAAATGAGAAAGGTCATTATGTGCTGACTTGGAAAAATGTAAAGGCACAACTGATGAGTTGTTTTTAATGTATCATCTTGTTTATAAAGACTTTGTTTAGTTGAGAACTTGTAAAAATTGAGAAACTGTGAGAAATCTTTTTTCAGAGGAAATGACAGACAGCAGAATTTTAACAGCAAAATTCCTATGTGTTTTATTTAAAGAAATGTCAACAGTTGTTCTGTCATATTTGACTATAAAGTGAGCCATCATTTTGATATTTTCTATCATAAACAATCATTTAAATACAGAGGTCACTGTTAAAATTGAATATTTAAACGAGTTTGAGACATGCTCTGGCCACTCAAGTTATTCAAGGGATAGTAGCAAGAAATCATGTTTAAGCATTCCCACTGAATTCTGTATTATCTTTAATTACATCAGCACTATACTCCATAAATTTTCCTATTTCATCTCTCAGTAGTTACCAAAATGAACCTAAGTGAAATCTGTGAATCTCATGGGTAAATAATACATTTAATATATATTCTGTTCTGTCAGTTAAACAATTGGTTTTACACTTCCTTTATTCGTCTTCTAACCCTGGTGTAACTGGTGTGATTTAGGAATTATATTTTTTTAAAAGTCATTGAGGAAAAGATGGAAGAATTATTTTTGCTGGCGTAGAGTTAATTTCTTCACAGTAGATAGAACGGGGTTGTTTTGGACTTTTGCTGGAAACAAGTACAGCGATGTTGTGCCATGGAAGGTTTAGATTGAATATTAAGAAAAATTTCTTTACTGAAAGAGTGGTGAATCATTGGAACAGGCTGTCCCAGGAACCGTTGAAGTCAACATCTCTGGAGTTGTTTAAAAAATCTGTGGACATGATACTTTGGGACATGGTTTAGTGGTCATGGCAGTGCTAGGTTAATGGTTCCACTTGATGGTCTTAGAGGTCATTTCCAACCTTAATGATTCTATGATTCTGTGTTTTAGCTATTGCTGAGCAGCGCTTACACAGAGTCAAGCCATTTTCCGCTCCTCACTCCAACCCACCAGTGAGGAGGCTGGTGGTGCACAAGAAGTTGGGAGGGGACAGAACTGGGACAGCTGACCCCAACTGAACAAAGGGATGTCCCAGACCATATGACATCATGTTCTGCATATAAAGCTGGGCAAAGAAGTAGGAAAGGGGGGATATTCAGAGTGATGGTGTTTGTCTTCCCAAGTCATCACTAGACCTGACGGTGGAGATGGCTGAACACCTGCTTGCCTGTGGGAAGTCAATGAATCCCTTGTTTTGCTCTGCTTGCGTACATGAATTTTGCTTTACCTATTACTAAACTATCTTTATCTCAACCCATGAGTTTTCTCAGTTCTAATCTTCTGATTATCTTTGTGATCAAACTGTGAGGGGAGTGAGCAAGTGGCTGCATGGGGCTGAGATGCTCGCTGGAGGTAAACCACAAGTAAATTACATACTTTTTTTTTCCAATTCAAATTACTGAAAGGAATAAATCTTTCCTTTTTTTAGAGGAACCTATTATTTTTATTCTGTTCCAATATGCATTCTATATATTCACTAGCTGCTATAAAATCCATCTTTTTCATTATCCATTGATCTCTATTTAGAATGTGTCTCTGTAACTACAGCACTGCCTTCTCCCAGTAACTACACTGTCACAAGCTGTTACTTTTCACTCTTTTTCTGTAACCCTTTGTAAAAGGAGGCTCGGAGGAGCAGCAAGCAAGTGATGGAACAGAACACACTACAACCATAGCTGAAATCTAAGAGTGGAATTGGACAGTCCTAATAAATTTGTTAATTACAATATGAATGCAGTTCCTGCTAGGTAGTAGTGTCAAACTGAAAAACTGAAGAAAATTTTAATTTTTTAATGATTCTCATAAAGGAATATGATTCAATGACGTCACTCCATTGTGGATCATTATCCAGCAGCTGTAGGATTCTCACAATCAGCTCTGCCCCACTGGCTGGACATAGCTTTCTGAGGGGGCAGGTTTCAGCCTCAGGCTTGGTTTCTGAGGGTGTAAACTCCAGCAAATGCAGAGTCTACCTGTTTCTCCTACTCTTTACCCTCTCTTCATCATTCCCATTTGATTAGACCTGCTCTTCCTCGCTACCAGCTCTTTGTCTCAGTCCAGTACTTCCTCATCATACTTTTTGGTTATGCTTCTTTTTTCTTCCTCCATTTCATAATCTGTTTCTGCTTTTGATGACCTCAGCTCAGTCACTTCTGCTTGTTTCTCTTTCATACTTCAGTGTAACACACTTCCACTGCACACCCTCCCCTGCCCCAGTCTGTTTGCAAAGTCAGTTGTAGTCCACTCTATGTAGTCCAGTCTCGTATTTCCCTGTCTGACAGCTCTACCAGCCCCTTCATTCATCTGTGAATCCCTACGTTGTTTTACCCTCTCTCTCCTACTTTAAAGTTCTTGGTGTTAGACAAGCAGGTTTTTAGTAGTCTGATACAGGTCCTTCACTTCAGCTTAATCTCTGTGATAGAACTCCTCCTCTTTTATAGATGTCTCTGGTGTTATTTTTTTGTCTCCGTATTTGAGTTGTTTCTTCCATGAATGTCTGAGATGTATCTTGTGATTCATTTATAGCATTTGACTTAAAAATACTGCAGAGGGTTGACCCTGGCTAGACACACCACCCAAGTCACAGAGGATGTTGACTGGAGCTGGGACAGTGAAGAACAACCCAAGGTACGTGCAGATCATGTCCAGAAATGCCTAGAGAACCTGAAGATGTGCAAGTCCATGGGATCTGATGAGATATACTCACAGGTCCTGAAGGAACTGATGGCTGAATTTGCTGGGCCACTGGCCATCATATTTGAGAAGTTGTGGCAGTCTGGCAAACTTCTGACAGATTGAAAAAAGGGAAACATAACCCCCATTTTTAAAAAGGGAAGCAAAGAAAACCCAGAGAACTACAGACCAGTCAGCCTCAACTCTGTGCCAGGTAAAATCATGGAGCACAACCTCCTGGTAACAATACTACGGCACATGAAAAATAGCGAGGTGATCAGTGACAGCCAACAGGGCTTCACTATAGGCAAATCATGCCTGACTAGTCTGGTGGCCTTCTATGACAAAGTTACAGCTCTGGTTGATATGGGAAGAGCAACTGATGTCATTTACCTGGACTTGTGCAAGGCATTTGACACTGTCCCACATGACATCCTTGTCTCCAAGATGGAGAGACATGGATTTGATGGATGGACTATTTGGTGGATATGAAACTGGCTAGAAGGTTGCACTCAAAGAGCTGTAGTCAATGGCTCAATATCCACGTAGAGATCAGTGACAAGCAGTGTTCCTCAGGGGTCTCTTCTTGGTCCAGTGCTGTTCAACATCTTTGTCAGCAACATGGACAATGGCATCGAATATACCCTCAGCAAATTTGCCAATGACACCAAACTGTGTGGTGTGGTAGACTTGCTTGAGGAAAGGGATGTCATTCAAAGGGACCTTGATAGGCTTGAGAAATGGGCCAGTGTAAACTGTATGAGCTTCAACAAATCAAAGTGCAAGGCCTTGCACCTGGGTTGGGCCAATCCCAAGCACAAATACAAACGGCACAGAGTGGGTTGCAAGTAGCCCTGAGAGAAGGACTTGGGCATGTGGATAGACGTGAAGCTCAACATGAGCTGGCAGTGCAATTATGCAGACCAGAAGGCCAGCCATATCCCAGGATGCATTAAGAGGAGTGTGGCCAGCAGATCAAGAGAGGTGACTCTGCCCTTTTATTCCGCTCTTGTGACACCTCACCTTGAATACTGTGTCCAGTTCTGGTGTCCCCATCGTAAGAAGGATACGAGTCCATTGGAATGAGTTCATAGGAGGGCCACAAAGATGATCCAGGGGCTGGAGCACCTCTGCTACGAGGATAGGCTGTGGGAGCTGGGATTGTTCAGTCTTGAAAAGAGACGACTTCGGGGGGATCTAATAGCTGCCTTCCAATACTTGAAAGGAACCTACAGGAAGGCTGGAGAGGGAGTTTTTACAAGAGTGTCCACTGATAGGACAAGGGGAAATGGATTTAAATTGAAGGAGAATAAGTTTAGATTGAATCTTAAGAAGAAATTCTTCAGGCAGCAAGACTTTGGAATAAATGGTCCAGAGAAGTTGTAGATGACCCTCCCTTGAGATGTTCAAGGCCAGGTGGGATGAGGCCTTGAGCAACCCGGTCTAGTTAAGGGCATCCCTGCCCAAGGCAGGGAGGTTGGATTAGACGATCTCTAAGGTCCCTTCCAACCTAAGACATTCTATGATTCTATGATGATGCTAGTTGCCCACCAAAGCAGCTCTCTTACTCCCCTCCTAAGCTGGACAAGGGAGAGAAAATATAATGAAAGGTTTATGGATCAAGAGAACGACAGGAAGATCACTCAGCAATTACTATCATGGGCAAAACAGACTCGACTTGCAAAAATTAGTTAAATTTGTTGCTGATCAGATCAGAGCAGAAATAAAACCAAATCTTAAATCAACTTCCCCTCACCTGTCCCTTCTTCCTGGGCTCAACTTCCTCCCCACGAGGAACACAGGGAGACAGTGAATGGGAGTTGTGGTCAGTTCATCCCATGTCGTCTCTGCCACTCCTTACCTCTCAATGGGAGGTCTCCTCAAACTCTTCCCCTGCTCCAGTGTGGGGTGCCTCCCACGAACTTCTCCAACATGAGTCCTTCTCATGGTGCTGCAGTTCTTCATGAATCGTCCCAATATAAGTTCCTTCCATGGGGTGCAGTCCTTCAGGAACAGACTGTTCCAGCATGGATCCCTCACAGGGTCTTGCCAGCAAAGCTGCTGTGGGCTCCTCACCAAGGGTCCACAAGTCTTGCCAGCAGCCTGCTCCAGTGTAGACTTCCTGTGAGGTCACAGCCTCATTTGGATATAACATCCTGGTCCAATGTGGGGTCCTCTATGGGCTGCAGCTGAATATCTGCTCCACTGTGGGCCTCCATTGGCTGTGGAGGGACAGCCTGCCTCACCATGGTCTTCTCCATGGTCTGCAGGAGAATCTCTGCTCCAGCATCTGGAGCACTTCCTACCCCTCCTTCACCACTGACCTTGTTGTCTGCAGAGTTGTTTCTCTCACATATTCTTCCTGCTGCTGTTGTGCAGGTTTATTCCCACTTCTTAAATGTTATCCCAGAGGTGCTACCACCATTACTGATGGTCTCAGCCTTGGCCAGTGGAGGATCTCTCTTGGAGCTGGCTGGCATTGGCTCTGTTGGGCATGGAGTAAACATCTTCTCACAGAATCTCCCACTGTAGTCCTCCTGCTACTGGAACCTGGACACAAAATCCCAGTATAACAGACTAGGAAGTCTTGTTCCGCTGAATCTCAACTCATACATAATCATTGTAGGTAGCTTGTTTGAGCAGCCTGGTCTAGTGGGAGGTGTCCCTGCCCACAGCAGGAGTGTTGGAAATGGATGATCTTTAACCTCCCTTCTAACTGAACCAACACCATGACTTTTCTATGATTCTGTGATTCTATGATTAATGGTGAAATTTTGCATTGCCTATCTCTACAAAAGTAATTTTTTAAAAAAATTATTATTTCTTTTAGGAATAGCAAACATTTAGAGCAGAAGAATTTCAACTCCATCTGAATGACTACAACATAAAACTGTTAACAGTTTAAGTTTGGCACCATTGTTAGCAACTGAAAACAGGATATTCTAATAAAAGTTAGTGGGAAATCTTATTAAGATACACAAGTATTTCACTATTGATATTATGTTCCATTTAGCTTCTTAGCTTTGGTGTGATTACAGGACATTAACAGAGAATAAACCAGAGACAATTTTGGGGCCTCTGGGTGGTAAATTCTGAGAACAGTGGCCAATCAGAGTATAACAAATAGCATAATCAGTGTTTATAACGATTATATAAGGTTTATGTAAATTCCTGAATTCTGGCTGATAATAGCCTTCAGCCAGAGTACATGAATTTACATTCTGAACAGTTACAGAGAAATTGGCTTATCGGCTAAGACAATTCTGAACCCATATGATGAAGAATAATGCATTTTCTTGTAGACTGCACAAAATTAATTTACAATACAGAAACATTTTAAAAATATGAGTATAAAAAAATAGTACACCTGGCCTACAACCAGCATTCCTACTAATATATTCTGACTGGGTACAAATCCTGTTATTCAAGATTAGCTTCTGTCAGAATGAAGACTCAGTAGAAATACAGGTGATCCTGCTTATAAGGAACTTTGCTGAAGTGAAACTTATTATAGAAGAATAGAAGGTCTAGGAATAATTTGTGGATCGAAAAGCAAAATGGCATGAATAGTTAATGTAAGTTTTAAGTACATAGTATAGAACAGAACATTGTATTTTTTCTTTGTTTGTTGTTTTTAATGGTGTTGGCGTTCCCCTTTGAAATTGAGCTTCATATCTCTATTTTGGTTTACTTCTACAGAAAACTGGTGAATGAAGTGTAGATTTGAAGATTCTGAAAGTTTGTTCCTTTTAATTTACAATCTCGTACACTATTTGAGATATAGTTTTCTGTTTTCTGAAAAGAAGAATACATTAATATTTCAAAAATACCTTGATACTTTAAGCATTATAATACTATCACTTCAATATTCATAACTGGTTTTGTATATGTGAAACAAAACATCAGGATGTTGATGAGGTCTCATTTTTATTCAGAGTCTAGAGCAGTTGTTATTTACTCATCCCTTTCCTACATGTCTCAGCATAAACAGAGGAGAGCTAGTTTCACTGCAGTATTCCTGTATAGTGTACAGCTCTGTTAATGAATGTTTAATATGCATTAAGGAAGCTTCTGGATGCAGTGAAACAAACTCTGTGCAATCATCATGCTCCACTTTGGATTTCGTGGCCCCAGGTACGCAGTCCCTGAACAGACAGTCTTCTGTTCTCAGTGTGTTCTCATTTGCAAAGATGAGCACCTGAGACTTATCTGTGGGAGGCTACCAGGGCCCACAGAGGAACTGCGAATAGAAAGGTCAGGAAGAGGAATTACATACCTGATTTTTCATGAAGCACAGATATTTTCAAGCAGGTCAGAGAGTGGTGGTTTCACCCAACCATCGTGTTCCAACCTGCTGTTCAAAACAACTTTGACTTGAGCAAAGAACAGTAACACTGTGTTTATTCTTTCATTTTTGTTTCATTTCCTTATATGATTTATTTTTAAAAATACCTGCTCTCACTCATTTGGGCATTTTCTCACTGAGAGGGAAGATTTATTTTCCCTCTTACTAACTATTTTGTGTATTCTGTGAGAATTAAGAAACTTTTGACTGCATCAATGGAAATTATTTTAATGTTCCCCAGAGGGCTGATATTTTTCGGGCTATTTATTTACCAACTTTCAGTAAATCCTACAAACTATGAGCTGTTCCCAAAGTCAAGAAAAGATATATAAAAAGTTAAGAAGTCTGTAATTTAGGTTTAGTGATCATGTAATATTGGACCCACTCAGTTCCTGAATGAATACAGTTGGAATAGTCTTCTGAGAACACCTCCAAGAAATGCTCTAAGAACATAGAAACTTGCCACTTTTCTCTATAAAAAAGACTTCGGAAAATATAGCTGCTGAAGATAACTGTATGGTAACCAAAATTGTTCAAAAATTATACGGAAACTAGAATACCAATCTAGATAATATGGTTGTTTAATGAGTTTATTTTGTTTTCTTTATGTTTCTATACACTCAGATGTCAGTGAGAAATGGCATTTGAAAACAGAAAAGTAATAATAAGTAATATGTATTTATTTATTTTTAATAAGCTTAAGTTGTGATGCTACATTAAAGTTAACTCTGTAAAGAACAATTGCTTTATCAAGCTTTTTTCCAACAGTGTAATGATTTTTGAGCACACATGCACACATATATGAATGTTTGAGAGCAGGTTTATGCTTATGTCTCTTTGGTCAGTCTTAAACAGTTCTTTAAGTGAAGATCAAAATTTTCTATATTTTCTTTTCAGAAAATATGATTTTGTGAATATATTGTGCATATATAAGTGAAATTTTACCTCTTTATATGTCTAAGTTGTGATGTGGCGTGTAATAGAACCTATGAGGGAGCAGATGTCTTCATTTCTATAGTTTAGTTTTCTATTTGCTACATACATTGTAATTTAACTTTGTCTTACATACATTGTAAAAGTAACAGAATCATTTAGAAATATGATAACAAGCTTCTTGTCAGTCTAAATTAATGAGTTTTCTTTATTCCTACAACAGTAGAACACTGCCCATTGGTGTCATCAGACATGAAGCTCAAAGGGAAGGTCAGTGAGTTTGTACGGGAAAATTCTTCCCAAGTTGTCTCTCCTTGACATTTGGATGAACCGGTATTCTACTCTGAGAAGGAACTATGCAAAGCCCTGTAACTACAAGATGCTCAGCATTTTGTAATCGTCTCTCCTTTTAAATACCTTCCTTCAGGAATTATCATTTTTGGAAATGAAATTCAGAGGTTTTTGGGAAACACTAAGCAATGTGGGCATGACTGCCTATTGCACTTCTATGTAGTAACTTTTTATGATACCTTGGCTTTGCATGTCACTAAAAAAGGCACGATTTTTATCATACTGTAAAAAGGTGAAAAGTAGTTTCTGCTATTTTTAGGCAAAATATTTGATAGCTCACAGTCTAGGCAATGCTGGCTTAGAATGTTAAAACATTTGTCTTGTAGAATATGAAATTTCCAGCCTTCAGCTCCATTTTCAATACATGTATTTACATTTAAATATATGTTTCCATATATATATGCAGAATTGAAAACCTTAAGCCTTATTTCAGTCAGTTGGAGCTAGATTACAAAAAAAGCAGCATCAGGATCCAGACTGAGGGTAACTATGTTGTTTTGATTAGCACTTTGAAAAAAGTGTTGGAGTGAAAATGCTGGGGAAGACCATAGATGAGAACAAGACTGTAGTGGTGTGAACCTACAAATAAGGATTATAGCCACCAGAGACATAGTGAACATTTTACTCTGCTGCTGGCACTTTTTATTTGTTTCTGTGCTGTTTAGGGCCTTTTCTTGCTTACTTTTGTTAGTTTTACCCATTTGTTTCCTAAGTAACATATAAATCTGGTCTTTTCTGGTTTTCCTCATCTTGGTGAAAACACGGTTCACAAATTAAAAATAAGCTGTTTGATTCTCAGTTGCTTCTGCCAGAGTAGAAATCACACTGATTTCTGCAGGGAAAAGGGAAGGAACTCAAAATGTTTCCCTGGCAGCATAGACTATTTTTGTGCTATGCATATAACTCTACACTGATAATAGGGAAGTCTTCTGTTAGGAAGTGCTCTCTGAGGGCAAATTTTCCTGGAATGCCAAAACACATGTGAGCAGAAACATAAACAGGAAAATTTATTAGAAAGAAGTTATATTTTGAAAAAAAGGGCTATATTTCTAAGTTTTTCATTATGAATCCTTGCCACAAATTTGATAAGTGTTTTTTTCTTTTTCTAAATCCTTGAAAAGTTCAGCTACAATTGAATAAAGTGCTGCTCATGGCAATCAGGTACAGTAAAAGGCAATATTTGGAGTCATAGTAATTGTTTAGGTTTTTTTAGGCAATGGCTGATCTGTAGTGACTTTTAGAGCAGAACTTGAAGACAGCACCTTCAGAATGTATCAAGAGGTTAAACACTTTCATGTTCCAGTCATATTTACTGCTCTCTGATTTGATTTGTTATGTATATGACATTCTCTATTATCATAGGTAATATTAATGAAAGTTTTTTCTAAGTAGATAGTGATAAATACTTGTCAGATTAAATATCACAATGATTACATCTTAAGGGATGGTTTTGAAAGTCTTTTCAATAAAAAGCTCTAATTTCATTGTTCCTTTAAATTTCAAATTTTAAGTGATCTGAACCTTAATTTCTTATAGAAAGTAGACAGATGATTTCATTCTTGCTTTTAAAATGCAGTTAATTATCAGCAGAAATGTCAAACATTGCTTTGTTCTCCTAAGCCTTCATGTTTTATATTCTTTTGGAAAGGTTTTATCTAGTACATGCATTTGAAGTATTAAGTACAAGAGATATAGACTGATCTGTCATTCAGAGCCACCTTTGCAGAAGCTTACAAAGTAAAATAAAGTCACATCCTTCTACTTCCTGACATATTAGACACTCTAGTTTTGATAACCTAGCCTATGACAAATTTGTTATTACTACATGTGGTAGATTTACTTTTTTTTATTCCTTTCTCCTTTCACGGAAAAAAAAAGTCAAAATCTCATAAAGAGTTCAGAAAAAAAGGGCATTCTGTCTACCTATGGTTAGGGAAATTTAGGTCCTGTGTGATTGTAAGCAGCTATGTTTTCCACAACAGTCTGCATTCACAGAATCACAGAATTGTTGAGGCTAGGAAAGACCTGTGAGGTAATCAAGTCCAGCCTATGACTCAACGCCATCACATCGGCCAGACCAGGGCACTAAGTGCCACATCCAGCCTCTCCTTAAACACCTCCAGGGACGGTGACTCCACCACTGCCCTGGGCAGTGCATTCCAATGCCTGATCACCCTCTCCGTGAGGAAGTGCTTCCTGAGATCCAATCTAAATCTTCCCTGACAGCAGTTTCAGGCTGTGCCCTCTCGTCCTGTCACTGATTGCCAGGGAGAAGAGCCCAACACTCATCTGACTACATTCTCCCTTCAGTCACTTGTAGAGAGTGATAAGGTACCCCCTGAGTCTCCTCTCCTCCAGGCTAAACACCTCCAGCTCCCTCAGCCTCTCCTCACAGCACTTTCCCTCCAGTCCCTATCCCAGCCTTATTGCTGGTAATATATTTTTAGCAGTGTGTATTATAAGCTGCATTACTACGGGAATAAGCTGCATTACTAATGGAACGAAGTTAAAGTTGAGTAGAGAAGTGTAACTGAAATTCAAAGGGATGGTAATCGCAAAATTGTCAGTTATACATATCTGATTCAGAAGGTGGTAAGATAATTCAGTAACAGTTCTCTGGTATGATGATATGTTTTTTATGTGCTAAATCAAATTAATTCTAAAGAAAACCAAAAGAAAAGGTGATGACAAAACAGCCATGGGCTGATGATTTGCGTTCAAGCAGAATGTTTCAGTTTTGTGCTCACGAAATGTGTGCATCTCTTGAAAAATACTGACCTCTGAATTATTATTTTTTAATATATTAGCCTCTTAGTATTTCAGTTTCAGTTGTTTCTAGTTGGATGTCCCAGAGTGCTATTTTATATGAGACAAGAAAAGAGAAATATTTTTTCAGTTCTAAAAGTGCTTGACTGACTGACTGACTTTAGCAGCAGACAACTTATAAAGCAGCCAGAATATGGAAATAAGGAAGTGATGGAGTAAAAATGGCAAAAAAAACATTTAAGAAAAATTAGCAGTATCAACGTGTCAGATATGTTTTGGAGGTATCTGAAATCAACAGTCAAAAGTTTGCATCTTACTTAGTAATTGCTATTTGAACTGGGGTCAGTTGATTTGTTCCTCAATGACTGTTGCCTATTTGACTGGATTGCAGCCCAGGATCAGTATCACATCACATAATTTGGTCCACTGTCCACAACAGAAAAGGGGTACTAGAGTACAGATGTTCCCATAATTTAAATTCTATGAAAAATATTAAGAAGACTATTCTGGGGCCCAGGTAAAAGAAATGATACTGCCCTTATGCATACTACATCTCTTAAGCTGGTTTTGTAGATAACAAGACCCTTAACTCTCCAGAGCTTCAGATTAATAATTATCACAAATATTTAAACCTAACCGGGAAGAGCATGAAAACACGCTAAAAATGGAATTTTCCCATGTTACAATGAAATAATATATTTTAAAAATGTAATTATAGTTCATAAGGATAACTCTCAAATAATGGCAAATGTTCCACTACTCACATCTGAAGTTTTTCCATTCATACTCATTTTCTTATGATATGCAACACTCTTTACTTGTTCAGTTACCCTTGTCTACAGCAGAAGAGAAAACAAAAGACTAAGTGAAAATTGTGATTCTATGCAAAAGCACAAATAGAACAAAAGGATTACTTATTTCACATCTCTCATGAAGTGATTTTCTGGCTTATTGAGATGCATTATATCGTAAACCATAGAATCATGGAACCTTAGGGGCTGCAAGGGACCTCTAGAGATCATCTAGTCCAACCCGCCTGCCAGAGCAGGATCCCTTAGTGCAGCCACACAGGAACGTGTCCAGGCGGGTTTTGAAAGTCTCCAGAGAAGGAGACTCCACAATCTCTCTGGGCAGCCAGTGCCAGGGCTCCATCACTCTCACAGTGAAGAAATTTTTCCTTATGTTAAGGTGGAACTTCCTATATTCTAACTTAAACCCATTATTCCTTGTTCTATTACTGAACACCACTGAGAAGAGATTGTCTCCTTCCCCTTAGAATCATAGAATGATAGAATAGTTACAGCTGGAAGAGACCTTGAAGATCATCAAGTCCAGCCTTTGTCCCAGCCCTCTCAACCTACTAAACTACGTCCCCCAGTGCAACATCTAGTTATCTCTTAAACATTTCCAGGGACAGTGACTCCCCCCCTGCCCTGCCCAGCCTGTTCCAATGGCTGACAACCCTTTGAGTAAAGAAATACTTCCTAATATCCAACCTGAACCTCCCCTGGCTCAATTTAAACCCATTTCCCCTCGTCCTATCACTCTTCACTAGGGAGAATAGACCAGCTTCTACCTCTCTGCAACCTCCCTTCAGGTAGTTGTAGAGAGCGATGAGGTCTCCCCTCAATCTGCTCTTCTCTAAGTTAAACAACCCCAGATCCCTCAGCCTTTCATCATAGGACTTGTGTTCTAAGCCCTTTACCAGCTCAGTAGCCCACCTCTGTACCCTCTCCAGCACCTCAATGTCCCTCTTGTAGTGAGGGGCCCAAAACTGGACACAGCACTCGAGGTGAGACCTCACCAAAGCCGAGCGCAGGGACATAGTCGCCTCCCTACTTCTGCTCACTATACTATTCCTGATCCAGGCCAGCATGCCGTTGGCCTTCCTGGCCACCTGGGCACACTGCTGGCTCATGCTCAGCCGGCTGTCCCTCCACA